>NC_138757.1:38129625-38332125 GCF_965113315.1 Podarcis vaucheri
GTATATTTGAACATGGCTATCATATCACCCCTTAACCTCCTCTTCTCCAGGCTAAACATGCCCAGCTCCCTTAGCCGTTCCTCATAAGGCATCGTTTCCAGGCCTTTGACCATTTTGGTTGCCCTCCTCTGGACACGTTCCAGTTTGTCAGTGTCCTTCTTGAACTGTGGTGCCCAGAACTGGACACAGTACTCCAGGTGAGGTCTGACCAGAGCAGAATACAGTGGCACTATTACTTCCCTTGATCTAGATGCTATACTCCTATTGATGCAGCCCAGAATTGCATTGGCTTTTTTAGCTGCCGCGTCACACTGTTGGCTCATGTCAAGTTTGTGGTCAACCAAGACTCCTAGATCCTTTTCACATGTACTGCTCTCAAGCCAGGTGTCCCCCATCTTGTATTTGTGCCTCTCATTTTTTTTGCCCAAGTGCAATACTTTACATTTCTCCCTGTTAAAGTTCATCTTGTTTGTTTTGGCCCAGTTCTCTAATCTGTCAAGGTCGTTTTGAAGTGTGATCCTGTCCTCTGGGGTGTTAGCCACCCCTCCCAGTTTGGTGTCATCTGCAAATTTGATCAGGATGCCCTTGAGTCCATCATCCAAGTCGTTGATAAAGATGTTGAATAAGATCTTATTTATTTGTCTGTTCCCTAAGATTGCCCTCCCCCCCCCCAACTTTGAAACGTGTCATTCATTTAATAAATGAGGGAGATGGGAGGGGTGCGTGTAGGAAGCTAGCATAAAGCTGCAGACAAACTGAGCAGGTCTGACAGCAAAAACCCTCAGTCTTGTCAAGTTTGTTTCAGAAATTCATCTCTGCTGCTACCATTGATAACTTGGATTACTAGACTATGCCAGTCCAGAGAACACCAGGCTGTTTCAAAGTGAGTTTTAGGAACATAGGAAGCTGTTTTATACCAGGTCAGCTGGTTTGTCCATCAAGCACAGTGTTGTCTATTCTGACTGGCAGCACCTCTCCAAGGTGTCAAGCAGAAGTCTTTTCAATCACTTGCTATCTGATCTTCTTAACAGGAAATGCCAAGATTTCAGTCTGGGACCTTAAACGTGCAGTGTATGTGCTGTGCCTCTAAGATTATGGTCTCTTCTTTGAAAGCAGATACCTTGTGTAGCAGCTCTAGACCCTTGGTTAGGGGTACTTAAAGGGTTAAGATGTTCTACATGAGCAGAGGCTTGGGCTCACAGGGCTCAAGTTTATTATTTCTTCAATACCAAGCTGCAATCTACTCTGAATTTTAGAGGCAAATGGCAAGTTGTCTTTTTTGAAGATTTCATTTAACTGGTGATACTGTAACAAGTTTTCTTATCCATTCTTGAATGTCTTTTGGAAGAGCATACATGAACGAATGGTGCATGCACACACACAAAAATGGCAGTGTAGTCCATACTTATTTAGCACCATGTAGTTAATCAGTTCCCTTTTCCTATTTGCAACCAGAACTTGAGGCATCTGGGGTTGACTTCTCTCCTGTTTGGAAGGTTAACCTTTGAAACCCTCAGAGATAGAACACTTAAAGCAAACGAATAAGAGAGTGTGGTTCCACTCATGGCCTACGGGTCCCAAGAATGTGGCCTCCAAACTACATCTCTTCCTTAAACCGGCAGGATGGCTATTATTTGGAAGAAGGGGGTAGTTCATCCCGATTCTGAGTTCTTATCTCTGCTTTGCTTTGTTGGTGGGCTGAACTAATTAGTGCCGAAAGCAGTCCTTGTTACCACATATGAGACTCTGGATAAGTGACAGGTCTTTGTGCAGATGTGAATCCTTTCTTTTTTGTAACTCACTGTTTTGTCTTGTCTGCATTCGGCATCCCACAGAACACGCGTCTAACAAACCTCACCCATGCTGTGCAAAATCTATTGGAAACTGTCCCTATCTTCAAACATACAAAGACATATTATCCTGATTTCTCCCTCTCTCTTTCCATAGACTATGATCAGGCATTCCTCAGCTAGCTTGTCTGCAACCTATTTCCTTCACTGAAACAATGCCTGAATTATATTCTTGAAAGCAGGAGAGGATCATTCCCCCCCCTTTGTTTTCTTTTGAAAAGAACAACAACAAACAAGGTAGAGCAGAAATGGAGATCAAGGCAACAGATCTGGAAAGGTGCTTTGAAAGTCAGAATACAAACTATTCTAGGCGAAAGGGTGGACAACAGAAGAAAATATACAGATTGACAGGGACTGGCCTCAGGCCTGCTGACTGGGAAGTGGCATTTATTGACTCCTGCTTGCAGGGCTGAGAACTGGGAAAGGTGGTAATTCCAGCATCTTGTTTCATTGATTTCCATAGGATTTAAATATGACTAAAGGAGTGGTATAACGGTTAATTCTGCAGTGCTAGAGCTAACCATGACAGTCCCAAGTCATGTCCTCAATGCAAGTAAATAGCACAAGGCCCAGTTTATTAGGATCAGTATGCTCCTACATAAAGTTTCTTGGTGCAAAGCCGCATTGAGTGCAATGAAATTTATTTCTGGCTGCATAAGTACAACTTGCAAAACACACTGAGCTTTAACAAAATCTTCAGCCAGTGCAAATGCAGCTTTAGTTTTAATTAGAAATGCAAACAATATTGCACAGGAGTGTTACCATTCAAATTACTAATGTGCAGTAGGAACCCCATCAAAGTAATGAAATGTGTGGCCTTCCTTGGTTACTTCCCTTGTTCTCTTGACCTCCTCCATTCTAACGTTACGAAGAAACTTGAATGAGGCAAGAATAAGGGTGTAAATTAACTGGACACCCCTGCAGATAATATCAACACTCTGGTTCTGCAAAACGTCCAGGAATTAGATGCTTCTCTACATTCTCCTTTCAGCACACCACAGGACTAAAGTTTAACCAGTTCCATGTGTTTGTGATTTCCTCTGGTTAGCATATGTAACAACACCCAGAACTTAATTGTGTGCATATTTCAAGTCTCCACCTCTCCTCAATTGCTGCTCAAAATAATGCATACATTTTTTTTTTTAAAAAAACTGCCTGATAGAGCCATTTCCTTTTCTCTCACTTTTGTTTTGTTACACACACACACACACACACACACACGTAAGACAGAATTAAATGACATGGGTAAGGATATAAGGGGAACAGTTGAAGTTCTAACGAGGTCCTTGTGGATGGCATAATGACCCGCAGAGAATCTTGTGGTAGATAAATAGGTATGAAAAGCAATAAATCACGAGATTCTGAGAGAAATAAAGTTATACCAAGTTCAATATATGAAGGTGATGAATCAGGAAATAGAATGGAAAATTAAACAGATGAGACAAAGGACATTTGAATCGGCCAATTTGACAATTTCCTGCAATGATCGGTGCTTAGAAAGCCTATGATTCAGTTCCAGGAGATATTGGTGACAGGCGCTGTAAGGCAAATACTGCTTCAGCCTACCAAGAAATTCCTCTTGAAAGAAATTTGTCTCTCACCTGAGGGATAATTACCTCCTGTACCTGGAAATGCTTCATTTCAAATTACTGTGGACTTGACTGTTCACATAATTTCACTCTCTGTGCTTATGTGCACATTCCACATGTACTAATCCAGGGATTCAAAGGTGAAAAGTAGGCGAATAGGTAAGCAATGGCGGCGGTGGGGGGAGAATGGTGGGGCCAGAATGCACAAACATTTCAAGGCTAACTTTACTGAAGCTGCATAGGCAGACCAAGCAGCTACTCACAGGCAGGAGAAGGGATGGCGGGCACAATTCAAGAGGCAGCTGCTATTCTGTAATCAGCTTTTTGCCAAATTGCAGTCAAATTCCTCGGATGTGACCCAGGCGTGTCCATCCACGTCCATCGCATGTCCTACTTGGCTACCTACATCCCATGCCTCCTGTGGCTGCTCAAGACGGCCACTTGCAGTCCCATAACAACCCAGCGGTGGCCAGTGGCGGCCCCTTCGGTATCGGAGGGACTGATCCCCCTGCCTAGAAATATTGAGGGGGCTGAAGCCCCATATACCCGTTACCCCTGCTTTCTTGTATCTTTTGGTTTAGAAAGGGGTCCTTACTGTCACAGTTGCTTCTCTCATAGGAGATAGATGGTGAAGACTCCACCTGTTCTGATTCTCTCATGTCCCACTCTGCTACCTATGGTGTGTGCCTCCTGCAGCTGTAGGTGACTGTCATTTGCAGCCCCATAACTACAACCTGGCGATGGGGGATAGTGGGGGGGGGGCGGGCTGAGCCCCCATGGCCAGGATTTAATCCAGCTGGGAATGGATTTAATAATCTTGTGTTTTCTGAGAATGCATGTAGCTGCCCCACCAGTTTGCCTGAGATGGGTGGGAGGAGTTATTAACATTCCAAATTCTCCTTCATCTTTCACTCACTGGCCCATCTGTGTGGTGGTCAAATTCCTCAATGTGACCTAGATGTGTTCATCCACATCTGTCGTAAGTCCCGCTCAGGTACCTACGCCCGGCGCCAAATGAATTGTTTGGTCCCATAGGCTGCATTAAGATGGGGTGAAAAACTAAGGATTTTGCTCTAGTTTGAGTTGCCAATCATTCTGGTTCCTTCCTCTTGGTTAAAAGTTGTTTATTTGTTTGGAAACCTGTTATGATACCCTGCAGAATGCAAATGGATTAAATCAAATTCCCCCCCTCCCCTCTCCTCTCCTCCATCTTCGCCTCCCCTGCCAGGCGTGGCCATTCATATTTGTCGCATGTCCCTCGTGGCTAACAGGGCCCTTGGCCTCCCACGGCTGCTGGTGACAGTCATTTGTGGCCACAGCAACAGCCTGGTGGTGGGGGATGGCGGTCCCCTCAATACTGGGGGGACTGAGCACCCTTCCTAGAAATATTGAGGGGGCTAAAGCCCTGGGTGTCTACGAGGTCTGCCCTGCCTTGTACCTGCAGTCAGTCATTCCGGCCAACTGAGGCAACAAGTCCTCAGTAGAGAATCAGCTCTGCTGGGATCATTGGAATTCTGCAAATAGCAGGGGCATCAGTGCCTTGGTACTTCATCCTCTGTTGGGTTCCTCATCGCCTTTTACAAAGGAAATGGGGCTGCTGCAGTTGGACAGTTGCCTTATTTGGTCATATGGCACAAATGGTTGGAGGCCCATGGTCTTAAAGCTTAAGACATGCCTGCAAGGAGGTGTGGGCCAGCTCTGACACAGAGCACTCTGCACCCAAATGGCAGGAAATGCAATCAAACTTCCGAATCTGAACTACACACAGGCTAACACCAGGCAGGCCGCAGAAGAAGGATCTTTCTTGTATCTTTTTGTTTACAAGGGGTCCTTGCACAAGCTATTTCCGATGCTCCTCTGACCCGGAAGTGACCGGAAATAGCATGTGCGCACGCATATGGGCAAGCACTACCCCGCACTCTGGCCTGCTGTGCGATCGGCACTGGAGACACTGGACCGAGGCACAGTAAGTTTGCTGACCCCTGTCCTAGACCAGTCACAGGGGAGTGGCAGGTTTGCCACCATCTTTTTACTTGAATTGTGGCCAATCCAAACAGGCCAAGTTGACAGGCCTTTAGACCCGATAAAGGTTGTCTGTATCTGAACCCAGGCTCCACAGTTGGTTGCAGAAAAACCCTCCTTATCCCCCCCCCCCCATTTAATGATGCTGTGTGTTTATGTAAGCTAACATTGTCCTTCTAGGGCACTGCATTCCTTGGCTTTGTTGTGGTCCAATAATGGTTGCCATTTTCAGAGCCAGGAAGGAATTTTCCTCCAAACAGATTGACCCCGTTTGGAGGTTTTGTCTTCACCATAGCGATAGTCATAACTTTGGTGGATAAGGCATTGAAGGAGCATGTGATATGATGAGAGAAGCCCATCCTTAAGTTGCACTGGTTAAACTGCTTGAAATCCACATTGTAGATGTGATCTTGCAAAGAGAAGGCATGCTTCCACATGCCCTGCTCAAAAGCTGCAATGAGTGAAAAAGGCTCTTCATACTCTATCCATTTCCTTCCAGTAAGCCTACCATTGTTGACAAAGGAATCGGGGGTGCTGCAGTTGGACAGTTGCCTTGCTTGGTCAGATGGCCCAAATGGCTGGAGCACCATGGTATTTAAGGCATGCCTGCAAGGAGGTGCGGCCAGCTCTGACACAGAGCACTCTGCACCCAAATGGCAGGAAATGCAATCAAACTTCCGAATCTGAACTACACACAGGCAGGCCCCAGAAGAAGGATCTTTCTTGAATCTTTTGCTTTAAAACATATTAAAAGGACACTAAAACATGGGCATTAAAACTCTGGGCGGCTTCCAACAAAATCTTAAAATACAATAGTTCGTCAAACATTAAAAGCTTCCCTAAATTTAATGTTTTCCCTTGCTGGTTTGTTGCATTGAATTTGATTCAGAGCAATGGGCCTGTTGTGACATATTATCAGATAACATTGGACAACATTGCTTTTCACATATTTCTGTTCCCTCATTAAAATGGAAGCAAAGAACTAAAGGACTCCTGGATGGTTAAGTCTAATAAAATTTGACTATGTTTCTAATAAAATTCGACTTCGATTTCTTGTCCACGAAGAACACTGGGCTCCCCCCTGCCGCCTTGGATTCCCTGATGAATCCTTTCTTTAGATTTTTCTCGATAAAGTCCTTCAGGTCCTTGATCTCTCGCTCCGACATGGAATAGAGCTTGCCCACCGGCAGCGTGGCCCCCGGGATCCGGTTGATCTGGCAATCATACGGTTGATGCGGTGGCAACGTGTCAGCCTCCCTCTCGCTGAACACCTCCTGTAGGTCCCGATAATACGGAGGAATTTCGGTCGTCCCTGCTTTGCATGCTGCTGCCATCCCGGCCTCCAACCGTCAAGGTAGCTCTAGGCCCAGGCAGTTCTCCATGCAGTGCGCCGACCCAAAAATCAGTGACCGTTGATGCCAGGAGACCACCGGATCGTGCAAGGCCAACCAGCTCATGCCCAGTATGATAGGCGGACCCGCCAACGTGGCCACGTGAAAGGCGATGACCTCGGAGTGGATAGACACCCGCATCCTCATGGGAGGCGTTTGATGGGTCACTTCACCTCCCAACAGTTCTCTCCCATCAATTGTAGTGACTTGCAGCGGAAAATCCAAAGGCCTCAGGTTCAGTTGGTGCTGCTCTGCAAACTCCTTGAAGAAGAAGAAGAGGAGGAGTTTGGATTTGATATCCCGCCTTTCACTCCCCTTCAGGAGTCTCAAAGCGGCTAACAATCTCCTTTCCCTTCCTCCCCCACAACAAACACTCTGTGAGGTGAGTGGGGCTGGCCCAAGGTCACCCAGCAGCTGCATGTGGAGGAGCGGAGACGCGAACCCGGTTCCCCAGATTACGTGACCACTACACCACACTGGCTCTCCAAAAATGACGCCGAAGCTCCGGAATCAACCAAAGCCAACTCCTCCACCGCGTGGCCATTCGGGAGCTCTAGGACCACCTTCAACATTATGCTTGCTTTGGGGTGTCCGAGCCGAGGACTTTCGCTGTTGCTCCCGCCTGGCTGTTTTTTTAAAAAAATATATATTTTATTAGAGTTTTCCAAATTATAACAAGAAAAATGAAAAAGAAAAAAGAAAATACAAAAAAGAAAAACATACAAAATAAAAACAGTTAAAAACACATTAATTTTCATAACATATCTTCCGTACACTTATTTTCCCAGACCTCCTCATACCTCCCTTTTTTGTATTCCAGTTCAATTTGTTAGTTCAGCAAATTCTTACCATCAAGTTTTTACCCTATTCTAATCTTTCATTACATTACCTTACTCTATTCTCCTCATTGTCCTATAAAAACCTTAACCTAAATTTTATTTTTATTTTATTTTTTTATAATATTTTATTAGGTTTTATCAATAGAAAAGTTTAGAAAAATACAAAAACGAAAAAGATACAAAATTACAAAATGCAAAAATACAAACATTAAACACAAAGAAAGAAAAAGAAAAACACATATAAAAGAAAAACAAAAATTCCCTCTTTCTTAATTTCTCATCTTTAGTTAACTTATTTTCCTGACTTCCTCACGTCTCCCATTTTTGTATCCTTTTTAAAGATTGGTTCAGCAAATTCATGTCCTATTAGTTTATCTATTATTAATCCCATCTTACATTTTACCTTGTTGCTAGAACCCCTTCAATTCATTTCAATGTCATCAGCATTCAAAAATTTTGCAATATTTCTGCAAATAAGTTTTAAATTTCCTCCAATCTTCTTCCACCAACTCTTCTCCCTGGTCTCGGATTCTGCTAGTCATTTCCGCCATCTCCATATAGTCTATTAGTTGCATCTGCCATTCTTCCAAGGTGGGTAGGTGTGCTGGTCCCGGGGGTAAGGTACCGTGAGTGTAGCAGAGTCCACACGAAGAGGGGCGAGGTCCGATGCAGAGAGCCGGGCAGGGAACAGGAACGCTGGAACAGAAGGCTGAGCAGGTAACAGGAACGCCGGATGGTCGGGAACAGGAGTACTGGATAGTCAGGAACAGGAAGCCGAGCAGGGATCAAGAACACAGGAAGGTCCGTAGCCAACAACGACGTTGCTCCCGCAACCTGGGGCCGGCCTGACTGGGCTTTTATCCTCTTCTAAGGTCAGGGGTGGTCCCGACCCCCAGGAGCCCCGCCTCCTCTGGCCTTAAGGCGAGCACTCCTCCTGGGGGCAACCAGTTCCCTTCGCCTCTCTGCCCTAAGCCTCTGCAGATCAGGAGAGGCCGAAGGGTTACTGGGCCCTGGAGGAGGCTCACCTGTGGCCACTGAGTCATCAAGCCCCTCTGGGGCCAGAAGGACTTCACCTGGGGCCAGCTCCTGATGCACTGCCACAGGTGCAGGCTCCTCAGCATCTAGGCCTTGCCCCAGTTCAGCCGGCCCTGGAGGCGGGGACTCCTGTGCAGGCTGGGATTCCTCTGTTTCATCCTCCGAATCGGAATCCCAGGCCATCACACCATCCCCCCTCCCAGGCCCCCCCCTCAACCGAGGGTCCGGACCCGGCTTGCCGGGGTACGTCGCATGGAACTCTCGGAGGCAGGCAGGTGCGTGGACGTTGGCCGCTGGTTCCCAGGAACGGTCCTCCGGTCCGTACCCCTTCCAGTCAATGAGATACTGCAGCTTTCCCCTGCGGTATCGGGAGTCCAGGATGCGTTCCACCTCGTACTCAGGCTCTCCCCGAACCAACACTGGCTGCGGTCGGGGACGGTTCGGGTGGAACTCGTCGGGTGGGGCCACCGGACTCAAAAGGGACCTGTGGAAGACCGGGTGAACCTTCAGGGTTGCGGGTAACCGGAGACGGAATGCCACAGGAGAGACTTGGTCTACGATAGGGAACGGGCTGGTGAAGCGGGCGTCCAACTTCCGCGAAGGTCGAGAGGGGTGGAGATGGCGAGTGGAGAGCCAAACCAGGTCACCGACGCGAAGTTCCAGCCCCACCTGGCGGTGACGGTCGGCCTGGGCTTTGTACGCTTCCTTGGCCTGGTGCAGTTGCTCCACCAAAAGCTGTTGCTGGGACTGGAGCTCTTGAAGCCACTCCGTCACTGCCGGGACCGCGGATGCCGGCAGCACCTCTGGAAACAGCCGTGGATGATACCCATAACTGGCCTGGAACGGGGTCTGCTGGGTGGACGCATTCACCGCGTTGTTATAGGCGAACTCCGCCAATGCCAGGTGGTCGACCCAGTCATCCTGCTGGTAGCTGCAGTAACACCGGAGGTACTGCTCCAGCACCGCGTTCGCCCGTTCCGTCTGGCCATCGGTCTGTGGGTGGTAGGCTGACGAGAGGCAGACCTCTGTCCCGAGGGTCTGGTGTAATGCTCGCCAGAACCGGGATGTGAACTGAACTCCCCGGTCGGACACCACGCGCTCAGGTAGTCCATGCAGGCGGAAGACATGCTGAAGGTACAGCTGAGCAGTTTCCTTGGCTGTGGGTACAGATGGACAGGGAGCGCAGTGTACCATCTTGGTGAAATGGTCGGAGAAAACCAGAAGGCAGGTACAGCCACGAGACGAGGGTAAGTCCACTACAAAGTCCAACGAAACCGTGTGCCAAGGGCGCGGTGGAACTGGCAATGGCTGAAGTAGGCCGGGGGGTCGCCCGGTAGAACCCTTGGCGCGGCGACAGACATCACAACCGGATGTCGTGCCCCCTCAAGATGATGGCGCCAGACCTCAAAGGCTACCTTGATGGCCAGTAGTTCCCGCTCCCACACAGTATAGTTACGCTCCGCTGGTAGGAGCTGGCGGGAATAGAAGGCACAGGGTAAGAGTGGCGCTTCAGGACCAATCTGTTGAGACAAGACGGCACCGAGAGCCGTACTGGAGGCGTCGGTCTCCACCACAAAGGGTCGAGAGGGGTCAGGATGTTGTAAGATTGGTGCCCTCTGGAAACAGGCCTTCAACCCCTGAAACGCCTCCTCTGCCTCCTTGTCCCAGGAAAACGGCGTCTTTGGGCGCAGTAGCCGGGTCAACGGGGTGGTGCGATGAGCATAATCAGCGATGAAGGTCCGGTAGTAATTGGCGAACCCCAGGAAACGTTGTAGGTCCTTGCGGTTCCGGGGTGCCGCCCATTCTTGAACCGCTGTCACCTTCCCCGGGTCCATTTGCACCCCATCCGGGGAGAGACGGTGACCAAGGAAGTCCACAGTCCGCTGATGGAACTCGCACTTGCTGAGCTTTGCGTACAAACGGTGCTCACGCAAGCGTTGCAGCACGGTCCGGACATGTCCCTCATGGCGAGCCGGGTCACGGGAGTAAATCAGTATGTCATCCAAATACACCACCACGTACTTGTCTAACAAGTCCTGAAACACGTGGTTGATGTAGCGTTGGAACACAGCAGGCGCGTTGCACAAACCGAACGGCATAACCAAATATTCGAACTGCCCGTACCGGGTCCCAAACGCTGTCTTCCACTCATCCCCGGCTCGGATCCAAATCAAGTTGTAGGCCCCCCGGAGGTCCAGCTTGGTGAACACCTGTGCCCCTTGCACCCGCTCCAGCAGCTCCGAGATAAGGGGCAAGGGGTACCGATCTGGGACGGTAATTTTGTTCAGGGCTCGGTAGTCATGGCAAGGGCGGAGTTCCCCACATTTCTTCTTAACGAAAAGCACTGGTGCCGCGGTAGGCGAGGTGGAAGGCCTAATGAACCCACGCTCCAGGTTCTTGCGCAAGAAGTCCTGCAAAGCCTCGCGCTCTGGCTCTGTTAGAGAATATAAGCGACTCACTGGTAAAGGCGCTCCGGGTTGGAGGTCTATGCCGCAGTCAAAAGGCCGATGCGGCGGCAGCTGGTCTGCCCCCCGTTCCTCGAACACGTCCTGGTAGTCCTGATACACGGCTGGGAGCGTGGGTGCTGCCTCCTCTGAGGGCGCGGCCGCCAGCGTCCCGGATTGAGCATGGGAACATGGGTCTGGGAAGTGCACGGTCCGTTTGACCCAGTCAATCTGAACGTTGTGGGCTTCCAGCCAGTCCATCCCGAGCACCAGGGGGAAGCGGGGCATAGAGGCAATGTCCAAAGTGCGCAACTCCCGGTGCTGCTGGAAACACAGGACCAGGGGCTGGGTCTCCTGAGTAACGGCACCTGAACACAGAAGTCGTCCGTCAATCGCTTCCACCTGGACCGGTACTGGCTTGTTCCGAAGTGGCACCTGATGATGGGCGGCAAAAGCAGCGTCCATATAGGAGCGGGTTGCCCCTGAATCTACCAAAGCATGGGTGTGGATCCAGGGCCCACCTGGAGGGTATAAACGTACCGAAACCATAAGATGTTGCAAGTCCATTGGTGCAGGCCCATTCTGCGCGGTTTGGGACCCCCGGTAGCTAGGGCCATCAGCTACTGGGGTTTGGCGGTTTCCCTGCGGCTGGCGTTTCTCAGGGCAAGACCGAGCGAAGTGTCCACTTCCGCCACAGTAAAGACAGAGATTTCCCTCCCGACGCCGCGCCTTCTCTGCGGGGGAAAGGCGTGGCCGCACTGCCCCGAGCTGCATAGGCTCCTCCGTTAAATCAGTTGTGACCGTGGGGCTGCCGGAAAACGCTGGTGCCGTGAACTGGAAGTGCCGGCGACCCCGGGCCTGACGACGATCCTCCAACCGGTCGTCTATTTGTAGACTCCGTTGAATGAGAGTGTCTAGCGTGGTGGGGCGTTCCATTGTGGCCAACTGATCCAGTACCTCGTCCGAAAGCCCTTCGAGATACTGGTCCCGCAGTGCCGAATCATTCCAGGTCAAGTCCTGTGCCAACAGCCGAAACTCCGTGGTATATGCGGCCACCGTGGACTTGCCCTGTTTCAAACGCCGAATCGCCCGGTTGGCTTGACTCCCTTTCTGGGGGTTGCCGAACGCGGCCTCCAAACGATTGCAAAACCCCGTATAGTCTGCCAGCAAGGGGGAGTCTTGCCTGAGTAGCGGCAATGCCCACTTGGCCGCCTGGTCCTTTAACAAACTAATCAAAAAGTGCACCTTGGTGCGGTCGTCAGGGAAGTTCCGGGCTCGCCCCTGAATATACAGCTTGGCCTGGGCCAGGAACATGGGAAAGCTGGCCGGGGCTCCATCAAATTTCTCAGGTAAAGCCACTGGGTACTTGCCAGGCGCCGGGGCGTCGGCCCCAGGAGCCGGTAGGGCTTCCAAGCGTTGCTGAAGTGCCACAACCGCGTCACTGAGCTGCTGCACGGTGTGAGTCAAGGCCTGGTTCTCCTGGGCCAAAGTCACCAGTGCAGCCGCCTGGTCAGCCATGGCCTCTGGCTCTTCCCGAACGCACCCCTACGAAGGGGGAGTGCGGGTGTGGCGGGAGCAAACTGTGCTGGTCCCGGGGGTAAGGTACCGTGAGTGTAGCAGAGTCCACACGAAGAGGGGCGAGGTCCGATGCAGAGAGCCGGGCGGGGAACAGGAACGCTGGAACAGAAGGCTGAGCAGGTAACAGGAACGCCGGATGGTCGGGAACAGGAGGCCGAGCAGGGAACAGGAGTACTGGATAGTCAGGAACAGGAAGCCGAGCAGGGATCAAGAACACAGGAAGGTCCGTAGCCAACAACGACGTTGCTCCCGCAACCTGGGGCCGGCCTGACTGGGCTTTTATCCTCTTCTAAGGTCAGGGGCGGTCCCGACCCCCAGGAGCCCCGCCTCCTCTGGCCTTAAGGCGAGCACTCCTCCTGGGGGCAACCAGTTCCCTTCGCCTCTCTGCCCTAAGCCTCTGCAGATCAGGAGAGGCCGAAGGGTTACTGGGCCCTGGAGGAGGCTCACCTGTGGCCACTGAGTCATCAAGCCCCTCTGGGGCCAGAAGGACTTCACCTGGGGCCAGCTCCTGATGCACTGCCACAGGTGCAGGCTCCTCAGCATCTAGGCCTTGCCCCAGTTCAGCCGGCCCTGGAGGCGGGGACTCCTGTGCAGGCTGGGATTCCTCTGTTTCATCCTCCGAATCGGAATCCCAGGCCATCACAGTAGGTCTTGTGTCTTCCAATGCTTTGCGATGAGAATTCTTGCTGCTGCTGTAGCATACATAAAAAAAGTTCTATCCTTCTTTAACACCGATTGGCCAACTATGCCCAGGAGAAAGGCCTCTGGTTTCTTCGGGAAAATATATTTAAATACCTTTATCAGTTCATTATATATCATTTCCCAGAAAGCCTTAATCCTTGGGCACGTCCACCAAAGGTGAAAAAATGTACCTTCAATTTCTTTACATTTCCAACATTTGTTATCGAGCAAGTAATATATTTTTGCAAGCTTGACTGGAGTCATGTACCACCTGTACATCATTTTCATAATATTCTCTCTTAGGGCATTACATGCCGTGAATTTAATCCTGGTGGTCCACAACTTCTCCCAGTCAGCAAACATAATGTTATAGCCTATATCTTGTGCCCATTTTATCATTGCAGATTTTACCGCTTCTTCCTCAGTATTCCATTTCAACAGCAGATTATACATTCTTGATAGTATCTTAGCATTGGGTTCTAACAATTCTGTTTCTAACTTTGATTTTTCCACCTGGAAACCAATTTTTTTTATCCAAGTTATAAACCTCTCTTATTTGAAAGTAATGTAACCAGTCTCACACCTTCTCCTTAAGTTTGTCATAGCTCTGCAATTTCAGTTTGTCACCTTCCTGTTCTAGAATTTCCCAATATTTTGGCCATTTAACCTCCATGTTGAGTTTTTTCAAAGCTTTCGCTTCCATAGGTGATAGCCACCTTGGGGTTTTACTCTCCAGAAAATCTTTGTACCTTGTCCAGACATTAAACAATGCTTTCCTGACAATATGGTTTTTAAATGCCTTATGTGCTTTTACCTTGCCATACCATAAATATGCATGGCACCCAAATATGTTATCATACCCTTCAAGATGCAAAACATCTGTATTCTCAAGAAGTAGCCATTCCTTCAGCCAGCAAAAGGCTGCTGACTCATAATAAAGTTTAAAGTCTGGCAGGGCAAACCCCCCTCTGTCTTTGGCATCAGTAAGGATCTTAAATTTTATTCTGGGCTTTTTGCCCTGCCAGACAAATCTAGATATATCTCTTTGCCACTTCTTGAAACAGTCCATCTTATCAATAATTTGCAATGATTGAAATAAAAATAACATTCTCGGCAATACATTCATCTTAATAACAGCAATTCGACCCAGCAAGGAAAGCTTCAGATTCGTCCAAATTTCTAGATCTTTTTTCACCTCTGACCAGCATTTCTCATAGTTGTCTTTAAATAGGTTCACATTCTTGGATGTCATATTCACCCCCAGGTATTTTACCTTCTTTACTAATGTTAAGTCTGTCTCTTTCTGAAACCTCTCTTTCTCTATCGGCATCAATTTTTTCTCCAAAACCTTAGTTTTCAATTTGTTCAATTTAAAGCCTGCCACTTGACCAAAATCCTGGATTACTTCTAGGGCCCTCTTAGTGCTGGATATCGACTCCTGTAATGTCATAACGAGATCATCTGCAAAAGATTTAGGTTTGTATTGTTTAACTCCAACCTGAATACCTTGAATCAAATGGTCCCTTCTAATCATGTTTAGCAAAACCTCCAGGACCGAAATGAAAAGCAGTGGGGAAATTGGGCAACCTTGTCGTGTCCCTTTCTCTATTTTAAACTCTTCTGTAACCACATTGTTTACTATCAATTTAGCTTTTTGTTCAGAATATATCGCACCTATACCATTTTCAAAGTTTTGTCCAACCCCCATCCCCTGAAGATTTTTCTTCATAAAACTCCAGGAAATGTTGTCAAAGGCTTTCTCCGCATCTACGAAAATCAAGACTGCTTTTGTGTTAATGTTCACCTGCAGCTTTTCCAGAATGTTAATTATATTCCTCGTATTGTCCGATAGATGTCTTCCAGGGAGAAAGCCGGCCTGGTCTTTATGTATCACCTCTGCCAAAACTTTTTTCAGTCTTCTAGCCAATATATCTGCAAAGATTTTATAATCCATGTTAAGTAGGGATATGGGGCGATAGTTCTTAAGTTGTGTCTTTTCAGACTCAGTTTTCGGTATAAGTGTGATATAAGCTTCTTTCCACGTCTCCGGCGCCTTTTCCCCGTCCATAATTTCATTGCAAACCTCCTTTAATGGTTGAATTACCGTATTTTTCGCTCTATAACACGCTCCCAACCATAACACGCACATAGTTTTTAGAGGAGGAAAACAAGAAAAAAAATTCTAAACGAAACAGTGGATGTATGATTTTTGTGGTTCATGCTGTGGCCACAGACATGTGATCTGACGGTGAGTTTGGGGTAGCCCAATGCAAAAATCCTGAGGATCTATGTGGATCCGTGCTTTGTAACCACGTTTTTGCACCACTGCGACCCCAGGCAACAGTGGGTGTGTGATTTATTTGGTACAAGCTGTAGCCATGGACATGCTATGTGATCTGATGGTGAATTTGGGGTGACCCAGTGCAAAAATCTGAGGATCCATGTGGATCCATGCTCTGTAACCACGTGAATGAAGGAACTGTCAGTAATGTATGGTATCTCCAATACAGTGATGAAGGAAGAGGAGGGGGGGCTCACACTTGTCCTAGGCAAAGCAGCCAACTCCTATAGGCCTAGGTGCCTTCACCCCCCCCATTAAATATTTGAGGGAGTCATCCCCCACCCCCATTGTGGTATGTGAGTGGGGCTTACCTGGCTGTCCCCCAATATTTTTTGAAGCTGGAAGAGGGAGGGAGGGAGGGAAGGAAGGAAGAGAGAGGGGGAACTCACATTTGTGCAGCTGCCTTGCCTCGAACCGGAGCAAAAAGAGGAGGAGGAGACTCAGGGACATGAGCCTTGTAAGCTGCTTTGTTTGAATTTACCTGTGAGGTGCTGGGGGAGGGACGGAAGGGGAATGCCCCACCTCTCCAAAAGCCATAGAGCAGGCAGACAGGAGGAAGAGAGGCTGTCTCCCTTTCCCCACCTTGGCTTTTACACGTGCAGCTCTTGCCGGCTTCCGAGCGCTCACCTCTCCAAAAAGCCATAGAGCAGGCAGACAGGAGGAAGAGAGGCTGTCTCCTTTTCCCCACCTTGGCTTTTACACGTGCAGCTCTTGCCGGCTTCCGAGCTGCCTCCCTTCTACCACCTCGCCAAAAAGCCATAGAGCAGGCAGACAGGAGGAAGAGAGGCTGTCTCCCGACACTCAGCTGTTGCTCAGCTGTTGCCGGCTTCTCAGCAAGCCAAGCGGAGGAAGAGAGGCTGCGGAACAGCCAGCAAGAGTGGCTCCTCCTGCCTGCATTCGCTCCATAACACGCAGACACATTTCCCTTTACCTTTTAGGGGGGAAAAACTGAGTGTTATGGTGCGAAAAGTACGGTAAATAGTCTTTCAAAGTTCTGTAATACTTGGAGGTTAATCCATCAGGCCCTGGAGATTTGCCCAGTTGCATATTCTGAATCACGCCTTCCACCTCTTGTTCAGTTATTTTGTAATTCAATAATACTTTGTTTTCTTGAGAAATTTTTTGTAATCCATTAGTTTTCAGAAATTGATCAATTTTCGACTCAATCTGCGGCCCTTGTGTATAGAGTTGTTTAAAATATCTCTGGAAGCAGCTTCTAATCTGTGGATTTTGAATATTCTTTCCATCCACTTCAAGATTGGTAACCGTGTTTAGTTTTTGTCTCTTCTTCAGCTGCCATGCTGAAGCTGTTGCTTTCCACATTTATTAGCTGATTCGAAGGTCTTTTGTCTCATCTGTTTAACTTTCCATTCAATGTGCTGATTTATCATTTTCATATATTGTACTTGATATGACTTAATTTCTCTCAAAATCTCTTGTGATTTTGGTTTAGCTCTAAGTTTTTTCTCTCCTTCTCTTATTTTCTCCAAAATCTTCTCTTTTTTCTCATTTTGGGTTCTCCTTTTTATTGCATTTTGCTGAATCAAAAACCCTCTCATTACGGCTTTGCTTGCGTCCCAGATTGTTCTTTTTTCCACTGTGGTCTTCAGATTTATCTCAAAATAGTCTTTTATAATTTTTTGGGCCTTCTTGGTGATTTCTGGATCTCTAAACAAGGTGTCGTTCATCCTCCATCTGAAGGAACCAGTCAATGTTGGTTTCATTTCCATTTTCACAGGATTATGGTCGGAGCAAGTTTTTGGGCAGATTTCCACTTTTCGGATCTTAGGAGCCATTCCTCTGGTTATCCAGATTTGGTCAATCCTTGTCCAAGTCTTTTGGGCTTCAGAAAAGAATGTCCCCTCTCTACCTAGGGGGTTCTTAGTTCTCCAGATGTCAATTAAGTCCATATTGTCTGTCATTTCAAAAAAAGTTTTCGGTAGTCTTCCGTCTTTTGTCACCACTTGTCTTTGTGACTTATCCATATTTGTCGATACCACTCCATTCATATCTCCAAACATAATGATGTTAAAGTCCATAAAGTCCAACAATGTCTCATGCAGTTTCTTATAAAATTCTGATTTCCCCTCATTTGGTGCATATATCCCTACTATCAAGAATTTCTCACCTTGAAATTGTATTTCAATAGCCACAAATCTTCCTTGGTCATCTTTAAAGACAAATTTAGGTGATAAACTTTCTTTTGCGTAAATCACCACTCCTCTCTTTTTAACTTTGTCTGATGAAATAAATTCTCGTCCTAATCTTTTGTTAATTAATACTTTCCTGTGTGTTCTAGTCACATGGGTTTCTTGCAAACATATCAAGTCCAATTTTTCCTTTTTCAATAGATGAAAGATTCTTTTCCTCTTATCGGGGGAGTTCAAACCTCGAATGTTCCAACTTAGTACCTGCAGAGACATTGTATGGTTATTCTGCTTCTCCTCCGACTGCTCCCAGTGCTTGTTCTTGGTCTGTGGGTGGTATCACTTCTGGTTTGTCCAGTCCCAGTGGTAGCTTTGCTAGGTCCAAAACTCCTGGTTTTAATTTTGGTTCTTTTCCCTCTGCCTCTTTTTGTAGATCTTCCTCGTGATCCTTCAGGAATCTCACTTTATCCTCCTCTGATCTTATCTTCACCTTTTCCCCTCTGTAAGTAAAAGACAGCCCCTGGGGAAATTCCCACCTGAAGATGACACTGTTTCTTCTTAACAAGTTCACCAGGTCTCCGTAGTTGGCTCTGAGGTCCAATAGATATTTTGGGATATCTTTAAAAATTTCTATCCTGGAATCCTCTATTTCCAATGATTTCTGGTAATGTAGGCCCAGTATTTTGTCCCTCTCTTCTTTAGATCTGAGTGTAATCAAACAATCTCTTACCTTGTTCTTTCTTCCCCCTTTATTCCCTTTGCCAAGTCTGAAGGCTGTCACTATCTTGAAATCTTTCTCTGGATCAAGGCCCCAGAATTCTTCAAATTCCTGTGTAAGAAAGTCACTCAGTTTGCCTTCTTCCAATTCCGGTACCGCCCTGATCCTTAAATTAGCCTGTTTATCTCTCAATTCAATTAAGGACAGTTGTGCCTTATGGTCTTCTAATTGTTTATTAATTGGCTGTAATTTTCCTTCTACCGCCAGCACCTTTTCTTTAGCTTCGTCGGCAATTTTCCTTGTCAATTTAGATTCCTGCAACAATCGATCAACGGCCTGAGTATTGGAGCTGATAGTTGTAGTATTTAAGTCCATTTTAGCTGACAATTTTTCCAAAGCTCCAAATATTTTGTCTAATGATGCATTTAGTGTCTCTTCAGAGCCCGTACTTTTTGCTCCAGGCTGCCCAGTATCTTCTTTTTCTAGGACAGGAGGCACTACTATTGATTGTCTTCGTTGCTGCAGTCTAGTTTTTATCCTTGAAGGCTGGGGGTTTTCCTGATCCATTACTTTATCTTTAGAATTCAAGGGCACTCACACAGTCAAATTTCTTTTCTGCTGAGAAAGTTTCCAGGCCAGCTGTAATGGAAAATCCCCAGCTATATCCCAGGCCTCCTCTAGGGGAGCACCTTGGCAACAATGTTACTTTCAGGGCAACTTTTTTTCCAAAAGCAGTCCTGCCCTTTTTAACTTTCACTTTTTCAATAAAAGGCAACAGTTACAAAGAGTCCTTTCCAGGTCAAATGCAGAGTGTTCACAAACAGTTACAAATGTTTATAAACGGTGCAACACTTTCTTACTGTCTCTGGCAGACCAATATCAGGGATTAAGCAGTGGTCTTTTTCCTCACTTTCTTATCCTCAAGTCCAAAATTTCCTTCTCCCCCTCACTCTAAGAGGGAGTTCTTGTATCTGGCACTAAAATTTAACTCCTCTTAGTTCTGCTTCCCCAGCTCTAGCTTCAAAAGTCTTTGCTTTAATCCTGTTTACAAAACCGGAAGACGGACTTCCTTTTTGCGCCTTCCCGCTTCAGTGCCAAATTCAAGTTCGTTGCGTCGATCAAAGGCAAGCCAATCCTTTGATCTCCCGATTCTTAGAAAGTCTTACTCACGGGTTGTAGTTTGAAAGCCGAAATCTCAAAGGAAAAAGGTCAGCGCTCTCCGGCATCAGCTGTGCAGCTTCACTCCGCAGAAGTAGCGATCAACTCTCAGCACCGCGCCACACACCCGTCTCGCTCCGGGACTCTTTGCCGAGTCCCTTCACCAAACGGGGGGGTGCAAAAGGTGCCCGCCGAGTCCCACGGTCGCAGGCTTCCCTTGCCTGCGGTTTTCGGAAGGGTCCCCCGCTTCGCTGTAGCAGGGAGACCCGATTTCTGCAGAGCTTCTCCCTCCGACTTAGAGGGATTCCGCCATTGCCGATGGCGCCGCCTCCGGAAGTCTAACCTAAATCTTATTTTTAATAACTTCTCTTAACCATTATATTCTTTCCTAATCCCTTAAACTTTTATACCAGAGCCAAGCAGTTTCATTTCATACATCCATCTAGTATTCATCAATTATGTAGGATAATCCTAATAACAAAAAATAAAAAATAAAGATAAAGAAAATCTTCATCCAACGTCCCATCCCCCAGGTCCCGGGTTTGTCAGTCCATTTATCCCATTAAACTGGCACATTAACCTGGTGATCTTATATCCGAGGCTCTTAAATCTCTTCCACGTCCCTTCCACTGTTTTTCTTCATATTTTCTTTTCACTCGTGTGATCTCCAATTTAATAATGCTCCTTCCAACCAAAAGGTCCCTTTTCCACAGTCCAAACTGAGCTCCATGTAGTACTTAAAAGCATGTTTCAAAGCCCCTCCAAACTTTGGAATCCCCATATCTCCAAGCCTCTCACAGTCCACTACCAGACTCGGAAAGTCCATATGTCCCTGCTCAGGGGGGTCAATCCAACCCCCCATTTCCAGTCCAATCCAAACTTCTTCTTTCCGAGTCTGATTTTTTCGAAAGCCAGTTGCCAATTCCAAAGATTCATGTTCCTGCAGGGCCGCAACCTCCGTCTGTGGCTCCATTTCTGACTCCCAAGGTTCAGCAGAATCCTCTTCTTTCTTCTGTTCTAACAAGACACAATCTTGGTATAAATCCTGGGTAAACTCCATCCTTTTTTTCTACTGCCTGTCCAAGATTTCCCACAGTCTGCTTAAGGTTCCCAACCAAGTCAGTCATCAAATTCATTCCCTCATGGAATTCTTCCAGTAGAGCATTTGTTTTGAGAAAAGCGCACAACAACATTTCTGAGTACATTGTCCTTCAAGGTCACCATTCAATTCCCACAGGTTATACTGTAACGGCTGGAAAATCCCTAGTTACAGTTTCACTATCTCCCCCTAGAGGGAAAACTTCTGTTACAAATCCAGCCCCAAAGTTTCTTTTACTTTTAGATACTTTGTCAATCGTTGTTATTTTTAAGTTGCAAAAAGAAACAGTGGAATCGCAGCTCCCCCCCCCCTTCTTTTAACTATCTGTCAAACAGCTTCTGTCCTGGTCAATGAGCTTCAAACGTCAGTCCTGACACCCCGCTCCCTGGGTCAGGAGGGTGGAAAATTACTTTGTTTTAAACTTACTTCTGCAGGATAAAACAGTCCAAAGAAAGCACCCCCTTCTCATCCTGCTGCCGAAGGGGGGGGTTCAGCTATTTTAGATGATGAAATCCACTCCTTTAAAATGATTTTCAAAACTCTAGTTTACTTTGTCTTTGCTTTGTTCAAATTACAAAAAAAGGAAGGTTGACTTCCTGTTAGACCTTCCCGTTTCAGTACCGAATTGCAATGCATTTTTGAGTCCAATTCCTTTCTTTTCCCAGTTCCTTAAATTGTGGTTCGATTTTCCTGAGTTTAGGTACTCACAGTGGTTGTTTTTAGAATCCAAATTGTCCAAGAAGAAGGCAGCGCTCTCCGGCAGTGGCTGTGCGGCTTCACTCCACGGAAATAGCGGTAGACTCTCAGCACCGCACCACTTCCCCCTCTTCGCTTCGGAGCCCGTTATTGGGCTCCTTTGCGGGTTGGGGGGGCGCTAAGGGTGCCCGCCGAGTCCCAAGGTCACAGGCTTCATCCACCTGCGATTTCTAAAGGGTCCCCGCTTCGCCGTAGCGGGAAAGACCCGTTTCGCGCAGAGCTTGTCCCTCCGTTTCAGAGGGAGTCCGCCATTGCCGGTGGCGCCACCCCGGAAGTGCTCCCGCCTAGCTGTTGCCTTGGTTCACCACCAGCCAGGCTTCCTCGTTTCCCGAAGTCTGGGGTTCCTCTGCCTCTGCCTGCTGGGTGGCCCCAACCATTCCCTGTGTGCTGGTCCCGGGGGGAGGTTACAGTGAGGTGTGGTCAGAGTCCGGTCCTGGGTCGAGGCTCTGGAGACTGTCCACCCAAGGGCGAAGCGGGGTCCAAAGCGAGGGGCCGGGCAAGGTCGAGAACTCTGGAAGAACAGGTCTGGGTGCTGGCAGAAACAGGTTTCCAACGACGTTGCTCCCGCAACCTGGGACCGGGCTGACTGGCCTTTATCTTCTCTGAGGCCAGGGGCGGTCCCGGCCCACAGGTGACCCGCCTCTCCTGGCCTTAAGGCGAGCACTCGTCCTGAGAGAACCCAGTTCCCTCCGCCTCTCTGCCCTGAGCCTCTGCAGCTCAGGAGAGGCTGGAGGGTTACTGGACCCAGGGGGAGGCTCACCTTCCCCTGACAGGGCTGGGAGAGGCACACCTGTAGGCAATTGGTCCTCAATCACCTCCGGAGCCAGAGTGGATTCATCTGGTGTCTGCTCCTGAGGATCTGGCACAGGTGCAGGCGCTTCAGATTCAAGGCCCTGCCCCGGCTCAGCCGGCCTTGGAGGCGGGGACTCCTGTGCAGGCTGGGATTCCTCCGGTTCAGTCTCTGAATCAGATTCCCAGGCCATCACACCCTGCCAGTTACGACGCTCCGGACACACTCTGGCAAAGTGCCCCGTTTTCTGACAGAAAAAAAGATCTCTTGGCAGCTTGCCAGTCTTTCTTCTCTTTGCCACCCGGCCGTTGAGCTTTCGAACCTTCCTGCGCACGGGCTGAGTCTATTTCCATGGGCTCCGGCTGTTGTTGACCTTCGGAAGCAGCTGCCAGCATTTCAGGAATGTGGTTACCATGGAAACTCCGGCCCTTGCCCTTTTTCCTTTCCCGCAGTCTGGCTTCCTGCCTCAGCCCCACCGCAAGAGCAGCCTTCGTTAACTCACCCATATCCTTTGGACGGGGGGCCCTAGCAAGCTCATCCTTAACTTCGGCGTTCAGTCCAGCCTTAAACAAAGCTTGCACAGGCTCTGATTCCAAATCCCATCCCAGTTTGTGCACAAGCATAGCGAATTCTGACCAGTAACTACGCACCGTAGATTTGCCTTGCTTCAAAGCCAAAAGCTCCTCCTGCGTCTTGTCAATTAAACTTTGATCTGCGTAGATAAAGTCCATCGCTTGCCAAAACTTAGGCAGACTTCGATGCGCTTCATTATTAGAGGCAATTAACGGCCTGACCCAACTTTTAGCCCAGCCCCCCCCCGACAGGAGCCTAATTATGTGAGCAACTTTCTGAGCATCGTTGGCAAACTGAGCTGCTTCAAGCTCCAAAAAATATTTCATCTCCGTCTTAAAATCACAATAAGCCTCCGGATCGCCATTAAACTTTTCCACCCACGCACCTTTGCCCCTCGCTAGTAGCCCACCTGTGGCTCCACCTTGAGCAGCTCTGCATTCCTCCAGACGCGACTGCAGGTCCAGTCCGGCATTCCGCTTACGCAGCTCAGAAAGCTCCTTCTCCATTTTCTGCTTTTAGTTCCTCTCTCTAGCTTTCAGCAGAAGAGTCGAGTCATGCTGTAAGGAGTGGGTGCTGCCAAAGCTAGCAGAGATAACGTTCCAGGCTCACAGCCATTTCTGTTCTGAAGATTTATTTGCACAGACATCTTTAACGCCTGCTTGGCCTTGTCAGTTAATAGCGCAGTTTACTTTACTACTGTTTACTTTGCTAAGGAAGCCTCCTACTTGAAGAACTATGCCAAGGAAGCCAACGACAAACTGTTTGGTGTTGATGGGTCACTATTGGAGAGGTAGCTCAAAGCTTAGGTGGTGTACCCCCAGATTTTTGAAGAAAAATTCAGTGGGTATCAGCCCACGTGTAGTTCAGATTCTGCAGTTTGATTGCACCCACATGGCAGAAAATGCATCATGCTCTGTGTCAGAGCTGGCCCACACCTCCTTGCAGGCATGTCTTAAGCTTTAAGACCATGGGCCTCCAACCATTTGGGCCATATGACCAAGTAAGGCAACTGTCCAACTGCAGCAGCCCCATTTCCTTTGTAAAAGACGATGAGGAAACAAAAAGGTGAAGAAATAAGAAAGCACAGATTTTTGAAGAACAATTCAGTGGTGCATCCCGGGGTATCAGCCCATGTGTAGTTCAGAATCTGCAGTTTGATTGCACCCAAATGGCAAAAAATGCAGAGTGCTCTGTCTCGGAGCTGGAAAATCAATAAAAAAAATTGAAAACCCCCCAGAAAGATTGAAAATCTCATTTTCTTTAGGAAAACAAGGAGAACAGGGGATTAACCTCATGCTCTGAAAAGGCTGCAAAACAAAGATCATGCATAAATTGTGCCTAAGGAAGGTTCTAAACAGCTGAGGGGTGTAGGTTGGTCCTGCTGCTAGTACCCGTCTGGCTTTTAAGAGCCGCAAAACTGCCGCAACAAACGAGGGTTGTTTAAAAGATAGGGAATATAGAATGCAAAATGGTTGACAATTCAGACTGCCTGCTCTGGTCCAGTCCTGTACTGACAGTACCTTCCCAGAGTATGATATTGTGATGTTTCCTTTGGAGGTCTTTAAGCAGAGGCTTGACAACCATATGTCAGGAGTGCTCTGATGGTGTTTCCTGCTTGGCAGGGGGTTGGACTCGATGGCCCTTGTGGTCTCTTCCCATTCTATGATTCTATGATTCTATGATCTCAGCCGTTCAAACAGTGGCTTGGGTGGGTGGCACCAGTCGCAGATAAAGTGCCTTTGCCCGTGCAAGTGGGAGTTGGCCCCCTTCACACCTTTTGGACTTGGGAGCTTTCAGTGTGTTAAAAGGTCATTGTCCGCCTAGTCATAGGAGGCGATAGCAGTGGGGCAGCTACAAGAATTCTTGGAAAACACAGATGATTTAAATCCATGCCCATCTGGGTTCAATCCTGGCCGAAGAACTGAGTCAGTCTTGGTCGCCCTGATGGATGACCTTTGCAGACAGCTGCCTATGAAAATCTAAGGGTTATGAGAATCGGAGGCAGTGTATCTTTACTTAGTTGCTTCCATTTTAAGGGGGGAAGAGAAGCATGCATGTGTGAAAAACAATGTTGTCCAATGAAATTTGATATTGTGTCACACCAGGCCCACAGATGTTTGAAGAAAAATTCAGTGGTGCATCCCACGGTATCAGCCCATGTCCCCCAAGACGGCATGAACACAACATGGGGTGTGCTGAAATTGCATGACCCCAGGGAATATTTTTTTTGGGGGGGGCGCTTCAACATTTTGGGGGCCCTCAGCCCATGTCCCCCTAGACGGCATGAGCACAACATGGGGTGTGCTGAAATTGCATGACCCCAGGTAATTTGGGGGGGGCGCTTCAACATTTTGGGACCCCTCAGCCAATGTCCCCCTAGATGGCACAAGAACACCATGTGGTGTGCTGAAATTGCATGACATGACCCTAGGGAATTTTGAGGGGGACCCTTCAACATTTTGGGGGCCCTCAGCCCATGTCCCCTTAGATGGCATGTGCTGACATCACACTGCTCCAGGGCATTTTGAGGGGGGCACCCCCTTGAAAATTTGGGGTCCTTGGCCTCCCCATCCTGTATATGTCACAAGCACACCATGGGGGTGTGCTGACATTGTGTGATCCCAGGGATTTTTGAGGGGGCCCACGCCTATTGAAAATTTTGGGAGTACCTTGACCCCCTAGATATCTCAAGCACACCATAGGGAGTGTTAAAGTCTCACTGTCCCAGGGAATTTTGAAGGGGCCCACCCCTTCTTTAAAATTTCGGGGGTCCTCAGTCCTTTGCCACTATAGGCTGTGCAGTCATGCCACAGGGTGTGCTGATGTCAGGCCTCTGGATTTCCCTCTTGCATAGATGCTGTATTGGGTCCCTGGACAGCAGGTGGAGGATATCTGCAGGATTAGGAGCAACTGAGGAAAGACACAGTTGTTGAAAATTAGGCTTCCGGGTACTTATAGAGGAGAAGGAACTTGACTGGGAGTGGGATTTGTGGGGCTGGCAGGGTGAGGTTTGGGGCTGGGGCTGGGGCTGGGGCTGGGGCTGCAGCAAGAAACTGCTAGGGTGTTTTCCTTGGGGGAACAGTTTGCGATAGAACACTGGGGAAAGAGTTTGTGGTGTAAAAATCCTTTTTTAAAAAAGTTTGTATTTATAATCATAGAATCATAGAATCATAGAATCATAGAGTTGGAAGAGACCACAAGGGCCATCGAGTCCAACCCCCTGCCAAGCAGGAAACACCATCAGAGCACTCCTGACATATGGTTGTCAAGCCTCTGCTTAAAGACCTCCAAAGTAGGAGACTCCACCACACTCCTTGGCAGCAAATTCCACTGTCGAACAGCTCTTACTGTCAGGAAGTTCTTCCTAATGTTTAGGTGGAATCTTCTTTCTTGTAGTTTGGATCCATTGCTCCGTGTCCGCTTCTCCGGAGCAGCAGAAAACAACCTTTCTCCCTCCTCTATGTGACATCCTTTTATATATTTGAACATGGCTATCATATCACCCCTTAACCTCCTCTTCTCCAGGCTAAACATGCCCAGCTCCCTTAGCCGTTCCTCATAAGGCATCGTTTCCAGGCCTTTGACCATTTTGGTTGCCCTCCTCTGGACACGTTCCAGTTTGTCAGTGTCCTTCTTGAATTGTGGTGCCCAGAACTGGACACAGTACTCCAGGTGTGGTCTGACCAGAGCAGAATACAGTGGCACTATTACTTCCCTTGATCTAGATGCTATACTCCTATTGATGCAGCCCAGAATTGCATTGGCTTTTTTAGCTGCCGCGTCACACTGTTGGCTCATGTCAAGTTTGTGGTCAACCAAGACTCCTAGATCCTTTTCACATGTACTGCTCTCAAGCCAGGTGTCACCCATCTTGTATTTGTGCCTCTCATTTGTTTTGCCCAAGTGCAATACTTTACATTTCTCCCTGTTAAAATTCATCTTGTTTATTTTTGCCCAGTTCTCTAATCTGTCAAGGTCGTTTTGAAGTGTGATCCTGTCCTCTGGGGTGTTAGCCACCCCTCCCAGTTTGGTGTCATCTGCAAATTTGATCAGGATGCCCTTGAGTCCATCATCCAAGTCGTTGATAAAGATGTTGAATAAGACCGGGCCCAAGACAGAACCCTGTGGCACCCCACTAGTCACTCTTTTCCAGGATGAAGAGGAACCATTGATGAGCACCCTTTGGGTTCGGTCAGTCAGCCAGTTACAAATCCACTGAGTGGTAGCATAGTCAAGACCGCATTTTACCAGCTTCTTTACAAGAATATCATGGGGCACCTTGTCAAATGCCTTGCTGAAATCAAGGTAGGCTACATCCACTGCGTTCCCTTCATCTACCAGGCTTGTAATTCTGTCAAAAAACGAGATCAGGTTAGTCTGACATGACTTATTTTTCAGAAATCCATGCTGACTATTGGTGATCACAGCATTCCTTTCTAGGTGCTCACAGACTGTTTGCTTAATGATTTGTTCCAGAATCTTCCCTGGTATTGATGTCAGACTGACTGGGCGGTAATTATTTGGGTCCTCTCTTTTCCCCTTTTTGAAAATAGGGACAACATTTGCCCTCCTCCAGTCTGCCGGGACTTCGCCTGTTCTCCAGGAATTCTCAAAGATGACTGCCAGTGGTTCTGAGATCACATCTGCCAGTTCTTTTAATACTCTTGGATGCAGTTCATCTGGCCCTGGAGACTTGAATACATCTAAACTAGCCAAATATTCTTGTACTATCTCCTTAGTTATTCTGGGCTGTGTTTCCTTTGCTGAATCATTTGCTCCAAATTCTTCAGGTCGGGCATTGTTTTCTTTATCGGAGAAGACTGAGGCAAAGAAGGCATTGAGTAGTTCAGCCCTTTCTGTGTCCCCTGTTTGCATTTCACCATCTTCTCCTCTGAGTGACCCCACAGTTTCTTTGTTCTTCCTTTTGCTACGAACATACCCATAAAAGCCTTTTTTGTTGCTTTTAACCTCTCTAGCAAGCCTGAGTTCATTCTGTGCTTTAGCTTTTCTGACTTTGTGTCTACACGTGCTGGCTATTTGTTTGAATTCCTCTTTGGTGGTTTCCCCCCTTTTCCATTTTTTGTACACATCCTTTTTTAATCTTAATTCAGTTAAAAGTTCTTTAGATAGCCACCCTGGCTTCTTTAGGCACCTTCCATGTTTCCGTCTCATTGGTATTGCCTGACGTTGTGCTTTTAGTATCTCCCTCTTAACAAACTCCCAGCCATCATGAACTCCCTTTCCTTTTAGTATTGTTGTCCATGGGATCTCACCCAGCACTTCCCTAAGTTTTATGAAGTCGGCTTTCTTAAAGTCAAGAAATTGAGTCCTAGTATGCTTGGCTACTCCTTTCCGCTGTATAGTAAACTTCAGAAGAGCATGATCACTCGCGCCTAATGATCCTTCCACTTCTACCCCACTAACCAGGTCATCAACAGATCTAAAATGGACCAGATCTAAAATGGCTGTTCCTCTTGTTGCTTCTCCCACTTTCTGGACAATGAAGTTGTCTGCAAGGCCAGTGAGGAATCTGTTTGACCTTATGCTCTTGGCTGAGTTTGATGTCCAACAAATATCTGGGTAATTGAAGTCCCCCATTACTACTATCTCCCTTCCTTTTGCATGCTTGGCCATCTGTTCCAGGAAGGCATCATCTATGTCCTCCGTTTGGCTTGGGGATCTATAGTAAACTCCCACAATGAGGTCTCTGTTATTCTTCTCTCCCTTAATTTTGACCCAAATGCTCTCACTTTGGCTTTGAGGATCTAAATCTTGGATCTCTTCACAGGTATACACATCCCTGACATATAACGCCACTCCTCCTCCTTTCTTGTCTGGTCTGTTTCTCTGAAATAGATTGTATCCCCCCATTATTACATTCCAATCGTGGGACTTATCCCACCAGGTTTCAGTGATGCCTATTATGTCATATTTAGTTTGCTGTACCAAGAGCTCAAGCTCATCTTGTTTATTTCCCATGCTATTTATTGATTGATACTTGTGCTAAGACAGACAGAAATAATATTCATTATAAATATATATTTTATAATATACTGAGTTAAAACAGCTACTTAAGCTAAGAAAGAGCAGAAAGAAAGTCAGAAGGAAGAAAATACAAGAAAAAGAGAAAACAAAAGTAGAAGACAAAGGGAAAGAAAGAAAACAACTAAAGGGAGAGACTAGAATAAAAGGACTTCTGGGTCTCAGTAGCTACGTATGATACTGGTTTATAGAAAATAGAATGTTAAAGAGAGTATTTTTTTTCAATCTTCAAATTCAGATACTGCAAGTTCATTTTCTCTTTCACACAAAAGGTCCATAGGAAACTTCCAATCCTTAACAAATGCTAGTAACGATTTTTCTCTAATTAAACATGTTAGCTTAGCCATCTAAGGCAATGTGGGGTAAAACTCCTGTGGTTGTAGATATTTTTATTTTATTTTTTGCAGCAAGGGAAGGGCTGGGAGCAAGGTCATTGAGGCTTTTCCCAGTCCATGAAATTCAGAAGCATTATAAACAAACATTACAATTCAACTTTAGCTTAAACACATTACTACTTTCATCTCGGGTTTCCCCCACCTTAAAAAAGAAAGAAAAAATGCTTTCAGACTACCCAAAAAGGATTAGCAATGAGATTGTAAACTTGAGGACGGGAACTATCTTTTTTGTTTGTGTGTGGGGAAAATTTTTTTACTTAGACATAATATTTGTACCTACTTAACATTTGGTTTATCAGTTTTCCTACTACATAAAGACCAAATATTAATACAACTTTTATAGTAGCAAAAAGCAAAGGCAGCTTTGCATAGCCTATTGCGTTTAGGCGTTATTCAAGCTTAAGCTTTAGGCCCGGACCAAAAATTTCAAAGCCAATGTTTCCAAAAGATTGTGCTGTTTTAATATTAAGTGTGAAAACATTTAAACAATCGTCACTTACAGTTCCCATAGTTGTTTGCTAATAGTAATGGAGAATCTGTGACTCTTTTGGATGCTATTGGGACTCTAGCTGGAAGAGAAGCTGGAAAAGGAATAGCTGGGGAAAGACACAGCTGTTGATAATGAGGCTTCAGCGTTCTTAGAGGAGAAAGGGGCGAGGCAGAAAGGCTTTTGATTTTCTTTCACCCATAGAAGCCCAGCTAATACATTTATATATATTAGAAAATTTCAGTACTTCCTAATCCATGAAATTCAGAAGCTTTATAACGAAACATCGCAGTACACCTTTAGCTTAAACACATCCCTGCTTTTCTCTCTGGTACTGAATGTGGGAAACACCCTATGTGCTTTACAGGCATTTCACACAACCTTGCCATTACTTGATAAGTGTAATTGCGTGTCAAGGTCCCCAAGCCACCCCTCAAATAACTCACAACACACACATAATTTTTCTTTAAGGTTTTTGGCATAATTTTGGCCACAACTTTATTAACATACATGATTGTTAGTGGTTGCTTAGGCATTGGTTAAGACTATCTGTCGTCGTCCCCCCCGCCCCCCGCCTGGGGACAGAACTTACTTCCGGATTCCACCGAAAGCCAGTAAGGGAAAACAATATTGGGGAGAAATGGAGCTGAGCGACAGGCCCTCACTTCTCCCCGCATGCTCCCTAGGGCTTGCCGGTCCTAGCCCCATTCCAGGGATTCGGACAAAAACATGGCAAGCCCCTGGGTTCCTTTAACGGAATTCCCTTTCCGCAGCAGCGTTGGAGGGGCAGGCCCAGCCAGTCCTTGCCCCTCTTCCAACCAATTTGATAACCAATGCCTAACCGCAACTTACAAGTTGTGACAATTTGCAGTAGGCAAAAAACAAATCAGCCAGATGGACAAAATTCCTACCAGTCCCCTGCCACAGCAGCAGATGACCCCATGACAGGCATAGCAAGGTCAACGCAGAAAACCCTTAAATTTAGGGCGGGCGGGAAAGAGAAAGTTTCCAAGCTGCGTGCACAGAATATAAAGCATTAGATCCCTCCCACCAAATTGCAACACATAAATTGCCCCAGCAACTCAACCAACTAATCATTGCCACAGGCCAACTTTCCAATCCTGCCTGGCAACCAAGGGGGGGGGTGGCCTGATAGACCCCACCGCAACCAGCGCTCTCCATTAAGGAGAACACTCTTTGTCACATGAAAGTGGTGGGGCGTGGGTGAGAAGGCAAAACCTGTTTACATCCCAGGGGAAAGATGTAGCCTCTTCGGCTGTGTCTGTCTTTCCAACCAGGGAAATGTTAATGCAATTTGGACTGTAAACAGAGTCAGGTACAGCTGTCCCCATGATCATAGCTGGAAGAAAATTACATCTGTGTCCACAGAAATGCCTGCCAGTGTTTCAGTTCATGCTTACATGCCCACATGTGATTTCAGCTGAAGTCTGCTTATGTGCTAGGGAAATCAAGCAGGCAAACATTTGGCAGCAACTCGCCATGCACTCGTAATGTACAGTACTTCCAGTCTGTAGGATGGTTCAGTTAAGAGAGATGTGATGTTTCGTTTCTCTGTGCCAAGTAACTGCAGCATCACAAGCAAGTTCCCCAGAGGTTGCAAAACTTGACACAAAGATTCCATAAGCCCCTCTGCTTCTCAAAAGGCTAAACTGTGCTCTCGCCTCTTTTTTTTGCTCATTGTTAGTGCCCTCGCGTATGCATCTTGCTTTGTTGGGTTGCCAGGCTCCATAGAATCCTAGAGTTGGAAGAGACCACAAGGGCCATCGAGTCCAACCCCCTGCCAAGCAGGAAACACCATCAGAGCACTCCTGACATATGGTTGTCAAGCCTCTGCTTAAAGACCTCCAAAGGAGGAGACTCCACCACACTCCTGGGCAGCAAATTCCACTGTCAAACAGCTCTTACTGTCAGGAAGTTCTTCCTAATTGTTATGGTAAAATCTGGGTGCGAGGCTGCTCTGCCACCCAGCTCGCCGGACTAAGTCCGCGGGTCCCTGCGGAGGAAAATGAGCTCAGCCGGAGACAGGAGCAAACTGCAGAAGATCCAAGTTTATTGAGCAACAGGTTCAAGGCGAGATTGAACAGCGAGAAAGGGGTGACATGAACTTTTGAAACTTCCCTCCATGTCCCAGAATACAGTGCAAAATACATCCCAGTTACATCATGAATACATTAAGAAGAGGTTGGGTTACACAGAATTAACATATGGAGGAGGGAGGGGGGAATATGCAGAGCTGGAGATATGCGCAGATAAGCACATCCTGAGTACCGGTGATGAGAAGACAATGGTCCATGTATGCATAGCCTGCCACCTGGCATTGCCCGGAGGAAAGGCTTGGCAGAGTGATTTGACAGGATTAGGGTCTTGACACCTTGCTTGAGGGATTATGGAGGACAGGGGAGGTGTCATGGAGTCCTAGAGAAATTGAGCAAATTGGCACGTTGATTTTCTATGAATTTTATAGATTTTAGTCCCTTTTGACATTGACAATTGGAAATAAATGGATATATTGTAGCGAAGAAGAAGGTGAAGAAGACACGCCCCCCCTTCCGTATCATAATGTTTAGGTGGAATCTTCTTTCTTGTAGTTTGGATCCATTGCTCCGTGTCCGCTTCTCTGGAGCAGCAGAAAACAACCTTTCTCCCTCCTCTATATGACATCCTTTTGTATATTTGAACATGGCTATCATATCACCCCTTAACCTCCTCTTCTCCAGGCTAAACATGCCCAGCTCCCTTAGCCGTTCCTCATAAGGCATCGTTTCCAGGCCTTTGACCATTTTGGTTGCCCTCCTCTGGACACGTTCCAGTTTGTCAGTGTCCTTCTTGAACTGTGGTGCCCAGAACTGGACACAGTACTCCAGGTTGAGGTCTGACCAGAGCAGAATACAGTGGCACTATTACTTCCCTTGATCTAGATGCTATACTCCTATTGATGCAGCCCAGAATTGCATTGGCTTTTTTAGCTGCCGCGTCACACTGTTGGCTCATGTCAAGTTTGTGGTCAACCAAGACTCCTAGATCCTTTTCACATGTACTGCTCTCAAGCCAGGTGTCCCCCATCTTGTATTTGTGCCTCTCATTTTTTTTGCCCAAGTGCAATACTTTACATTTCTCCCTGTTAAAGTTCATCTTGTTTGTTTTGGCCCAGTTCTCTAATCTGTCAAGGTCGTTTTGAAGTGTGATCCTGTCCTCTGGGGTGTTAGCCACCCCTCCCAGTTTGGTGTCATCTGCAAATTTGATCAGGATGCCCTTGAGTCCATCATCCAAGTCGTTGATAAAGATGTTGAATAAGATCTTATTTATTTGTCTGTTCCCTAAGATTGCCCTCCCCCCCCCAACTTTGAAACGTGTCATTCATTTAATAAATGAGGGAGATGGGAGGGGTGCGTGTAGGAAGCTAGCACAAAGCTGCAGACAAACTGAGCAGGTCTGACAGCAAAAACCCTCAGTCTTGTCAAGTTTGTTTCAGAAATTCATCTCTGCTGCTACCATTGATAACTTGGATTACTAGACTATGCCAGTCCAGAGAACACCAGGCTGTTTCAAAGTGAGTTTTAGGAACATAGGAAGCTGTTTTATACCAGGTCAGCTGGTTTGTCCATCAAGCACAGTGTTGTCTATTCTGACTGGCAGCACCTCTCCAAGGTGTCAAGCAGAAGTCTTTTCAATCACTTGCTATCTGATCTTCTTAACAGGAAATGCCAAGATTTCAGTCTGGGACCTTAAACGTGCAGTGTATGTGCTGTGCCTCTAAGATTATGGTCTCTTCTTTGAAAGCAGATACCTTGTGTAGCAGCTCTAGACCCTTGGTTAGGGGTACTTAAAGGGTTAAGATGTTCTACATGAGCAGAGGCTTGGGCTCAAGTTTATTATTTCTTCAATACCAAGCTGCAATCTACTCTGAATTTTAGAGGCAAATGGCAAGTTGTCTTTTTTGAAGATTTCATTTAACTGGTGATACTGTAACAAGTTTTCTTATCCATTCTTGAATGTCTTTTGGAAGAGCATACATGAACGAATGGTGCATGCACACACACAAAAATGGCAGTGTAGTCCATACTTATTTAGCACCATGTAGTTAATCAGTTCCCTTTTCCTATTTGCAACCAGAACTTGAGGCATCTGGGGTTGACTTCTCTCCTGTTTGGAAGGTTAACCTTTGAAACCCTCAGAGATAGAACACTTAAAGCAAACGAATAAGAGAGTGTGGTTCCACTCATGGCCTACGGGTCCCAAGAATGTGGCCTCCAAACTACATCTCTTCCTTAAACCGGCAGGATGGCTATTATTTGGAAGAAGGGGGTAGTTCATCCCGATTCTGAGTTCTTATCTCTGCTTTGCTTTGTTGGTGGGCTGAACTAATTAGTGCCGAAAGCAGTCCTTGTTACCACATATGAGACTCTGGATAAGTGACAGGTCTTTGTGCAGATGTGAATCCTTTCTTTTTTGTAACTCACTGTTTTGTCTTGTCTGCATTCGGCATCCCACAGAACACGCGTCTAACAAACCTCACCCATGCTGTGCAAAATCTATTGGAAACTGTCCCTATCTTCAAACATACAAAGACATATTATCCTGATTTCTCCCTCTCTCTTTCCATAGACTATGATCAGGCATTCCTCAGCTAGCTTGTCTGCAACCTATTTCCTTCACTGAAACAATGCCTGAATTATATTCTTGAAAGCAGGAGAGGATCATTCCCCCCCCCTTTGTTTTCTTTTGAAAAGAACAACAACAAACAAGGTAGAGCAGAAATGGAGATCAAGGCAACAGATCTGGAAAGGTGCTTTGAAAGTCAGAATACAAACTATTCTAGGCGAAAGGGTGGACAACAGAAGAAAATATACAGATTGACAGGGACTGGCCTCAGGCCTGCTGACTGGGAAGTGGCATTTATTGACTCCTGCTTGCAGGGCTGAGAACTGGGAAAGGTGGTAATTCCAGCATCTTGTTTCATTGATTTCCATAGGATTTAAATATGACTAAAGGAGTGGTATAACGGTTAATTCTGCAGTGCTAGAGCTAACCATGACAGTCCCAAGTCATGTCCTCAATGCAAGTAAATAGCACAAGGCCCAGTTTATTAGGATCAGTATGCTCCTACATAAAGTTTCTTGGTGCAAAGCCGCATTGAGTGCAATGAAATTTATTTCTGGCTGCATAAGTACAACTTGCAAAACACACTGAGCTTTAACAAAATCTTCAGCCAGTGCAAATGCAGCTTTAGTTTTAATTAGAAATGCAAACAATATTGCACAGGAGTGTTACCATTCAAATTACTAATGTGCAGTAGGAACCCCATCAAAGTAATGAAATGTGTGGCCTTCCTTGGTTACTTCCCTTGTTCTCTTGACCTCCTCCATTCTAACGTTACGAAGAAACTTGAATGAGGCAAGAATAAGGGTGTAAATTAACTGGACACCCCTGCAGATAATATCAACACTCTGGTTCTGCAAAACGTCCAGGAATTAGATGCTTCTCTACATTCTCCTTTCAGCACACCACAGGACTAAAGTTTAACCAGTTCCATGTGTTTGTGATTTCCTCTGGTTAGCATATGTAACAACACCCAGAACTTAATTGTGTGCATATTTCAAGTCTCCACCTCTCCTCAATTGCTGCTCAAAATAATGCATACTTTTTTTTAAAAAAAAAAACTGCCTGATAGAGCCATTTCCTTTTCTCTCACTTTTGTTTTGTTACACACACACACACACACACACACACACACACACGTAAGACAGAATTAAATGACATGGGTAAGGATATAAGGGGAACAGTTGAAGTTCTAACGAGGTCCTTGTGGATGGCATAATGACCCGCAGAGAATCTTGTGGTAGATAAATAGGTATGAAAAGCAATAAATCACGAGATTCTGAGAGAAATAAAGTTATACCAAGTTCAATATATGAAGGTGATGAATCAGGAAATAGAATGGAAAATTAAACAGATGAGACAAAGGACATTTGAATCGGCCAATTTGACAATTTCCTGCAATGATCGGTGCTTAGAAAGCCTATGATTCAGTTCCAGGAGATATTGGTGACAGGCGCTGTAAGGCAAATACTGCTTCAGCCTACCAAGAAATTCCTCTTGAAAGAAATTTGTCTCTCACCTGAGGGATAATTACCTCCTGTACCTGGAAATGCTTCATTTCAAATTACTGTGGACTTGACTGTTCACATAATTTCACTCTCTGTGCTTATGTGCACATTCCACATGTACTAATCCAGGGATTCAAAGGTGAAAAGTAGGCGAATAGGTAAGCAATGGCGGCGGTGGGGGGAGAATGGTGGGGCCAGAATGCACAAACTTTTCAAGGCTAACTTTACTGAAGCTGCATAGGCAGACCAAGCAGCTACTCACAGGCAGGAGAAGGGATGGCGGGCACAATTCAAGAGGCAGCTGCTATTCTGTAATCAGCTTTTTGCCAAATTGCAGTCAAATTCCTCGGATGTGACCCAGGCGTGTCCATCCACGTCCATCGCATGTCCTACTTGGCTACCTACATCCCATGCCTCCTGTGGCTGCTCAAGACGGCCACTTGCAGTCCCATAACAACCCAGCGGTGGCCAGTGGCGGCCCCTTCGGTATCGGAGGGACTGATCCCCCTGCCTAGAAATATTGAGGGGGCTGAAGCCCCATATACCCGTTACCCCTGCTTTCTTGTATCTTTTGGTTTAGAAAGGGGTCCTTACTGTCACAGTTGCTTCTCTCATAGGAGATAGATGGTGAAGACTCCACCTGTTCTGATTCTCTCATGTCCCACTCTGCTACCTATGGTGTGTGCCTCCTGCAGCTGTAGGTGACTGTCATTTGCAGCCCCATAACTACAACCTGGCGATGGGGGATAGTGGGGGGGGGGGCGGGCTGAGCCCCCATGGCCAGGATTTAATCCAGCTGGGAATGGATTTAATAATCTTGTGTTTTCTGAGAATGCATGTAGCTGCCCCACCAGTTTGCCTGAGATGGGTGGGAGGAGTTATTAACATTCCAAATTCTCCTTCATCTTTCACTCACTGGCCCATCTGTGTGGTGGTCAAATTCCTCAATGTGACCTAGATGTGTTCATCCACATCTGTCGTAAGTCCCGCTCAGGTACCTACGCCCGGCGCCAAATGAATTGTTTGGTCCCATAGGCTGCATTAAGATGGGGTGAAAAACTAAGGATTTTGCTCTAGTTTGAGTTGCCAATCATTCTGGTTCCTTCCTCTTGGTTAAAAGTTGTTTATTTGTTTGGAAACCTGTTATGATACCCTGCAGAATGCAAATGGATTAAATCAAATTCCCCCCCTCCCCTCTCCTCTCCTCCATCTTCGCCTCCCCTGCCAGGCGTGGCCATTCATATTTGTCGCATGTCCCTCGTGGCTAACAGGGCCCTTGGCCTCCCACGGCTGCTGGTGACAGTCATTTGTGGCCACAGCAACAGCCTGGTGGTGGGGGATGGCGGTCCCCTCAATACTGGGGGGACTGAGCACCCTTCCTAGAAATATTGAGGGGGCTAAAGCCCTGGGTGTCTACGAGGTCTGCCCTGCCTTGTACCTGCAGTCAGTCATTCCGGCCAACTGAGGCAACAAGTCCTCAGTAGAGAATCAGCTCTGCTGGGATCATTGGAATTCTGCAAATAGCAGGGGCATCAGTGCCTTGGTACTTCATCCTCTGTTGGGTTCCTCATCGCCTTTTACAAAGGAAATGGGGCTGCTGCAGTTGGACAGTTGCCTTATTTGGTCATATGGCACAAATGGTTGGAGGCCCATGGTCTTAAAGCTTAAGACATGCCTGCAAGGAGGTGTGGGCCAGCTCTGACACAGAGCACTCTGCACCCAAATGGCAGGAAATGCAATCAAACTTCCGAATCTGAACTACACACAGGCTAACACCAGGCAGGCCGCAGAAGAAGGATCTTTCTTGTATCTTTTTGTTTACAAGGGGTCCTTGCACAAGCTATTTCCGATGCTCCTCTGACCCGGAAGTGACCGGAAATAGCATGTGCGCACGCATATGGGCAAGCACTACCCCGCACTCTGGCCTGCTGTGCGATCGGCACTGGAGACACTGGACCGAGGCACAGTAAGTTTGCTGACCCCTGTCCTAGACCAGTCACAGGGGAGTGGCAGGTTTGCCACCATCTTTTTACTTGAATTGTGGCCAATCCAAACAGGCCAAGTTGACAGGCCTTTAGACCCGATAAAGGTTGTCTGTATCTGAACCCAGGCTCCACAGTTGGTTGCAGAAAAACCCTCCTTATCCCCCCCCCATTTAATGATGCTGTGTGTTTATGTAAGCTAACATTGTCCTTCTAGGGCACTGCATTCCTTGGCTTTGTTGTGGTCCAATAATGGTTGCCATTTTCAGAGCCAGGAAGGAATTTTCCTCCAAACAGATTGACCCCGTTTGGAGGTTTTGTCTTCACCATAGCGATAGTCATAACTTTGGTGGATAAGGCATTGAAGGAGCATGTGATATGATGAGAGAAGCCCATCCTTAAGTTGCACTGGTTAAACTGCTTGAAATCCACATTGTAGATGTGATCTTGCAAAGAGAAGGCATGCTTCCACATGCCCTGCTCAAAAGCTGCAATGAGTGAAAAAGGCTCTTCATACTCTATCCATTTCCTTCCAGTAAGCCTACCATTGTTGACAAAGGAATCGGGGGTGCTGCAGTTGGACAGTTGCCTTGCTTGGTCAGATGGCCCAAATGGCTGGAGCACCATGGTATTTAAGGCATGCCTGCAAGGAGGTGCGGCCAGCTCTGACACAGAGCACTCTGCACCCAAATGGCAGGAAATGCAATCAAACTTCCGAATCTGAACTACACACAGGCAGGCCCCAGAAGAAGGATCTTTCTTGAATCTTTTGCTTTAAAACATATTAAAAGGACACTAAAACATGGGCATTAAAACTCTGGGCGGCTTCCAACAAAATCTTAAAATACAATAGTTCGTCAAACATTAAAAGCTTCCCTAAATTTAATGTTTTCCCTTGCTGGTTTGTTGCATTGAATTTGATTCAGAGCAATGGGCCTGTTGTGACATATTATCAGATAACATTGGACAACATTGCTTTTCACATATTTCTGTTCCCTCATTAAAATGGAAGCAAAGAACTAAAGGACTCCTGGATGGTTAAGTCTAATAAAATTTGACTATGTTTCTAATAAAATTCGACTTCGATTTCTTGTCCACGAAGAACACTGGGCTCCCCCCTGCCGCCTTGGATTCCCTGATGAATCCTCTCTTTAGATTTTTCTCGATAAAGTCCTTCAGGTCCTTGATCTCTCGCTCCGACATGGAATAGAGCTTGCCCACCGGCAGCGTGGCCCCCGGGATCCGGTTGATCTGGCAATCATACGGTTGATGCGGTGGCAACGTGTCAGCCTCCCTCTCGCTGAACACCTCCTGTAGGTCCCGATAATACGGAGGAATTTCGGTTGTCCCTGCTTTGCATGCTGCTGCCATCCCGGCCTCCAACCGTCAAGGTAGCTCTAGGCCCAGGCAGTTCTCCATGCAGTGCGCCGACCCAAAAATCAGTGACCGTTGATGCCAGGAGACCACCGGATCGTGCAAGGCCAACCAGCTCATGCCCAGTATGATAGGCGGACCCGCCAACGTGGCCACGTGAAAGGCGATGACCTCGGAGTGGATAGACACCCGCATCCTCATGGGAGGCGTTTGATGGGTCACTTCACCTCCCAACAGTTCTCTCCCATCAATTGTAGTGACTTGCAGCGGAAAATCCAAAGGCCTCAGGTTCAGTTGGTGCTGCTCTGCAAACTCCTTGAAGAAGAAGAAGAGGAGGAGTTTGGATTTGATATCCCGCCTTTCACTCCCCTTCAGGAGTCTCAAAGCGGCTAACAATCTCCTTTCCCTTCCTCCCCCACAACAAACACTCTGTGAGGTGAGTGGGGCTGGCCCAAGGTCACCCAGCAGCTGCATGTGGAGGAGCGGAGACGCGAACCCGGTTCCCCAGATTACGTGACCACTACACCACACTGGCTCTCCAAAAATGACGCCGAAGCTCCGGAATCAACCAAAGCCAACTCCTCCACCGCGTGGCCATTCGGGAGCTCTAGGACCACCTTCAACATTATGCTTGCTTTGGGGTGTCCGAGCCGAGGACTTTCGCTGTTGCTCCCGCCTGGCTGTTTTTTTTTTTAAAAAATATATTTTATTAGAGTTTTCCAAATTATAACAAGAAAAATGAAAAAGAAAAAAGAAAATACAAAAAAGAAAAACATACAAAATAAAAACAGTTAAAAACACATTAATTTTCATAACATATCTTCCGTACACTTATTTTCCCAGACCTCCTCATACCTCCCTTTTTTGTATTCCAGTTCAATTTGTTAGTTCAGCAAATTCTTACCATCAAGTTTTTACCCTATTCTAATCTTTCATTACATTACCTTACTCTATTCTCCTCATTGTCCTATAAAAACCTTAACCTAAATTTTATTTTTATTTTATTTTTTTATAATATTTTATTAGGTTTTATCAATAGAAAAGTTTAGAAAAATACAAAAACGAAAAAGATACAAAATTACAAAATGCAAAAATACAAACATTAAACACAAAGAAAGAAAAAGAAAAACACATATAAAAGAAAAACAAAAATTCCCTCTTTCTTAATTTCTCATCTTTAGTTAACTTATTTTCCTGACTTCCTCACGTCTCCCATTTTTGTATCCTTTTTAAAGATTGGTTCAGCAAATTCATGTCCTATTAGTTTATCTATTATTAATCCCATCTTACATTTTACCTTGTTGCTAGAACCCCTTCAATTCATTTCAATGTCATCAGCATTCAAAAATTTTGCAATATTTCTGCAAATAAGTTTTAAATTTCCTCCAATCTTCTTCCACCAACTCTTCTCCCTGGTCTCGGATTCTGCTAGTCATTTCCGCCATCTCCATATAGTCTATTAGTTGCATCTGCCATTCTTCCAAGGTGGGTAGGTGTGCTGGTCCCGGGGGTAAGGTACCGTGAGTGTAGCAGAGTCCACACGAAGAGGGGCGAGGTCCGATGCAGAGAGCCGGGCAGGGAACAGGAACGCTGGAACAGAAGGCTGAGCAGGTAACAGGAACGCCGGATGGTCGGGAACAGGAGTACTGGATAGTCAGGAACAGGAAGCCGAGCAGGGATCAAGAACACAGGAAGGTCCGTAGCCAACAACGACGTTGCTCCCGCAACCTGGGGCCGGCCTGACTGGGCTTTTATCCTCTTCTAAGGTCAGGGGTGGTCCCGACCCCCAGGAGCCCCGCCTCCTCTGGCCTTAAGGCGAGCACTCCTCCTGGGGGCAACCAGTTCCCTTCGCCTCTCTGCCCTAAGCCTCTGCAGATCAGGAGAGGCCGAAGGGTTACTGGGCCCTGGAGGAGGCTCACCTGTGGCCACTGAGTCATCAAGCCCCTCTGGGGCCAGAAGGACTTCACCTGGGGCCAGCTCCTGATGCACTGCCACAGGTGCAGGCTCCTCAGCATCTAGGCCTTGCCCCAGTTCAGCCGGCCCTGGAGGCGGGGACTCCTGTGCAGGCTGGGATTCCTCTGTTTCATCCTCCGAATCGGAATCCCAGGCCATCACACCATCCCCCCTCCCAGGCCCCCCCCTCAACCGAGGGTCCGGACCCGGCTTGCCGGGGTACGTCGCATGGAACTCTCGGAGGCAGGCAGGTGCGTGGACGTTGGCCGCTGGTTCCCAGGAACGGTCCTCCGGTCCGTACCCCTTCCAGTCAATGAGATACTGCAGCTTTCCCCTGCGGTATCGGGAGTCCAGGATGCGTTCCACCTCGTACTCAGGCTCTCCCCGAACCAACACTGGCTGCGGTCGGGGACGGTTCGGGTGGAACTCGTCGGGTGGGGCCACCGGACTCAAAAGGGACCTGTGGAAGACCGGGTGAACCTTCAGGGTTGCGGGTAACCGGAGACGGAATGCCACAGGAGAGACTTGGTCTACGATAGGGAACGGGCCGGTGAAGCGGGCGTCCAACTTCCGCGAAGGTCGAGAGGGGTGGAGATGGCGAGTGGAGAGCCAAACCAGGTCACCGACGCGAAGTTCCAGCCCCACCTGGCGGTGACGGTCGGCCTGGGCTTTGTACGCTTCCTTGGCCTGGTGCAGTTGCTCCACCAAAAGCTGTTGCTGGGACTGGAGCTCTTGAAGCCACTCCGTCACTGCCGGGACCGCGGATGCCGGCAGCACCTCTGGAAACAGCCGTGGATGATACCCATAACTGGCCTGGAACGGGGTCTGCTGGGTGGACGCATTCACCGCGTTGTTATAGGCGAACTCCGCCAATGCCAGGTGGTCGACCCAGTCATCCTGCTGGTAGCTGCAGTAACACCGGAGGTACTGCTCCAGCACCGCGTTCGCCCGTTCCGTCTGGCCATCGGTCTGTGGGTGGTAGGCTGACGAGAGGCAGACCTCTGTCCCGAGGGTCTGGTGTAATGCTCGCCAGAACCGGGATGTGAACTGAACTCCCCGGTCGGACACCACGCGCTCAGGTAGTCCATGCAGGCGGAAGACATGCTGAAGGTACAGCTGAGCAGTTTCCTTGGCTGTGGGTACAGATGGACAGGGAGCGCAGTGTACCATCTTGGTGAAATGGTCGGAGAAAACCAGAAGGCAGGTACAGCCACGAGACGAGGGTAAGTCCACTACAAAGTCCAACGAAACCGTGTGCCAAGGGCGCGGTGGAACTGGCAATGGCTGAAGTAGGCCGGGGGGTCGCCCGGTAGAACCCTTGGCGCGGCGACAGACATCACAACCGGATGTCGTGCCCCCTCAAGATGATGGCGCCAGACCTCAAAGGCTACCTTGATGGCCAGTAGTTCCCGCTCCCACACAGTATAGTTACGCTCCGCTGGTAGGAGCTGGCGGGAATAGAAGGCACAGGGTAAGAGTGGCGCTTCAGGACCAATCTGTTGAGACAAGACGGCACCGAGAGCCATACTGGAGGCGTCGGTCTCCACCACAAAGGGTCGAGAGGGGTCAGGATGTTGTAAGATTGGTGCCCTCTGGAAACAGGCCTTCAACCCCTGAAACGCCTCCTCTGCCTCCTTGTCCCAGGAAAACGGCGTCTTTGGGCGCAGTAGCCGGGTCAACGGGGTGGTGCGATGAGCATAATCAGCGATGAAGGTCCGGTAGTAATTGGCGAACCCCAGGAAACGTTGTAGGTCCTTGCGGTTCCGGGGTGCCGCCCATTCTTGAACCGCTGTCACCTTCCCCGGGTCCATTTGCACCCCATCCGGGGAGAGACGGTGACCAAGGAAGTCCACAGTCCGCTGATGGAACTCGCACTTGCTGAGCTTTGCGTACAAACGGTGCTCACGCAAGCGTTGCAGCACGGTCCGGACATGTCCCTCATGGCGAGCCGGGTCACGGGAGTAAATCAGTATGTCATCCAAATACACCACCACGTACTTGTCTAACAAGTCCTGAAACACGTGGTTGATGTAGCGTTGGAACACAGCAGGCGCGTTGCACAAACCGAACGGCATAACCAAATATTCGAACTGCCCGTACCGGGTCCCAAACGCTGTCTTCCACTCATCCCCGGCTCGGATCCAAATCAAGTTGTAGGCCCCCCGGAGGTCCAGCTTGGTGAACACCTGTGCCCCTTGCACCCGCTCCAGCAGCTCCGAGATAAGGGGCAAGGGGTACCGATCTGGGACGGTAATTTTGTTCAGGGCTCGGTAGTCATGGCAAGGGCGGAGTTCCCCACATTTCTTCTTAACGAAAAGCACTGGTGCCGCGGTAGGCGAGGTGGAAGGCCTAATGAACCCACGCTCCAGGTTCTTGCGCAAGAAGTCCTGCAAAGCCTCGCGCTCTGGCTCTGTTAGAGAATATAAGCGACTCACTGGTAAAGGCGCTCCGGGTTGGAGGTCTATGCCGCAGTCAAAAGGCCGATGCGGCGGCAGCTGGTCTGCCCCCCGTTCCTCGAACACGTCCTGGTAGTCCTGATACACGGCTGGGAGCGTGGGTGCTGCCTCCTCTGAGGGCGCGGCCGCCAGCGTCCCGGATTGAGCATGGGAACATGGGTCTGGGAAGTGCACGGTCCGTTTGACCCAGTCAATCTGAACGTTGTGGGCTTCCAGCCAGTCCATCCCGAGCACCAGGGGGAAGCGGGGCATAGAGGCAATGTCCAAAGTGCGCAACTCCCGGTGCTGCTGGAAACACAGGACCAGGGGCTGGGTCTCCTGAGTAACGGCACCTGAACACAGAAGTCGTCCGTCAATCGCTTCCACCTGGACCGGTACTGGCTTGTTCCGAAGTGGCACCTGATGATGGGCGGCAAAAGCAGCGTCCATATAGGAGCGGGTTGCCCCTGAATCTACCAAAGCATGGGTGTGGATCCAGGGCCCACCTGGAGGGTATAAACGTACCGAAACCATAAGATGTTGCAAGTCCATTGGTGCAGGCCCATTCTGCGCGGTTTGGGACCCCCGGTAGCTAGGGCCATCAGCTACTGGGGTTTGGCGGTTTCCCTGCGGCTGGCGTTTCTCAGGGCAAGACCGAGCGAAGTGTCCACTTCCGCCACAGTAAAGACAGAGATTTCCCTCCCGACGCCGCGCCTTCTCTGCGGGGGAAAGGCGTGGCCGCACTGCCCCGAGCTGCATAGGCTCCTCCGTTAAATCAGTTGTGACCGTGGGGCTGCCGGAAAACGCTGGTGCCGTGAACTGGAAGTGCCGGCGACCCTGGGCCTGACGACGATCCTCCAACCGGTCGTCTATTTGTAGACTCCGTTGAATGAGAGTGTCTAGCGTGGTGGGGCATTCCATTGTGGCCAACTGATCCAGTACCTCGTCCGAAAGCCCTTCGAGATACTGGTCCCGCAGTGCCGAATCATTCCAGGTCAAGTCCTGTGCCAACAGCCGAAACTCCGTGGTATATGCGGCCACCGTGGACTTGCCCTGTTTCAAACGCCGAATCGCCCGGTTGGCTTGACTCCCTTTCTGGGGGTTGCCGAACGCGGCCTCCAAACGATTGCAAAACCCCGTATAGTCTGCCAGCAAGGGGGAGTCTTGCCTGAGTAGCGGCAATGCCCACTTGGCCGCCTGGTCCTTTAACAAACTAATCAAAAAGTGCACCTTGGTGCGGTCGTCAGGGAAGTTCCGGGCTCGCCCCTGAATATACAGCTTGGCCTGGGCCAGGAACATGGGAAAGCTGGCCGGGGCTCCATCAAATTTCTCAGGTAAAGCCACTGGGTACTTGCCAGGCGCCGGGGCGTCGGCCCCAGGAGCCGGTAGGGCTTCCAAGCGTTGCTGAAGTGCCACAACCGCGTCACTGAGCTGCTGCATGGTGTGAGTCAAGGCCTGGTTCTCCTGGGCCAAAGTCACCAGTGCAGCCGCCTGGTCAGCCATGGCCTCTGGCTCTTCCCGAATGCACCCCTACGAAGGGGGAGTGCGGGTGTGGCGGGAGCAAACTGTGCTGGTCCCGGGGGTAAGGTACCGTGAGTGTAGCAGAGTCCACACGAAGAGGGGCGAGGTCCGATGCAGAGAGCCGGGCGGGGAACAGGAACGCTGGAACAGAAGGCTGAGCAGGTAACAGGAACGCCAGATGGTCGGGAACAGGAGGCCGAGCAGGGAACAGGAGTACTGGATAGTCAGGAACAGGAAGCCGAGCAGGGATCAAGAACACAGGAAGGTCCGTAGCCAACAACGACGTTGCTCCCGCAACCTGGGGCCGGCCTGACTGGGCTTTTATCCTCTTCTAAGGTCAGGGGCGGTCCCGACCCCCAGGAGCCCCGCCTCCTCTGGCCTTAAGGCGAGCACTCCTCCTGGGGGCAACCAGTTCCCTTCGCCTCTCTGCCCTAAGCCTCTGCAGATCAGGAGAGGCCGAAGGGTTACTGGGCCCTGGAGGAGGCTCACCTGTGGCCACTGAGTCATCAAGCCCCTCTGGGGCCAGAAGGACTTCACCTGGGGCCAGCTCCTGATGCACTGCCACAGGTGCAGTCTCCTCAGCATCTAGGCCTTGCCCCAGTTCAGCCGGCCCTGGAGGCGGGGACTCCTGTGCAGGCTGGGATTCCTCTGTTTCATCCTCCGAATCGGAATCCCAGGCCATCACAGTAGGTCTTGTGTCTTCCAATGCTTTGCGATGAGAATTCTTGCTGCTGCTGTAGCATACATAAAAAACGTTCTATCCTTCTTTAACACCGATTGGCCAACTATGCCCAGGAGAAAGGCCTCTGGTTTCTTCGGGAAAATATATTTAAATACCTTTATCAGTTCATTATATATCATTTCCCAGAAAGCCTTAATCCTTGGGCACGTCCACCAAAGGTGAAAAAATGTACCTTCAATTTCTTTACATTTCCAACATTTGTTATCGGGCAAGTAATATATTTTTGCAAGCTTGACTGGAGTCATGTACCACCTGTACATCATTTTCATAATATTCTCTCTTAGGGCATTACATGCCGTGAATTTAATCCTGGTGGTCCACAACTTCTCCCAGTCAGCAAACATAATGTTATAGCCTATATCTTGTGCCCATTTTATCATTGCAGATTTTACCGCTTCTTCCTCAGTATTCCATTTCAACAGCAGATTATACATTCTTGATAGTATCTTAGCATTGGGTTCTAACAATTCTGTTTCTAACTTTGATTTTTCCACCTGGAAACCAATTTTTTTTATCCAAGTTATAAACCTCTCTTATTTGAAAGTAATGTAACCAGTCTCACACCTTCTCTTTAAGTTTGTCATAGCTCTGCAATTTCAGTTTGTCACCTTCCTGTTCTAGAATTTCCCAATATTTTGGCCATTTAACCTCCATGTTGAGTTTTTTCAAAGCTTTCGCTTCCATAGGTGATAGCCACCTTGGGGTTTTACTCTCCAGAAAATCTTTGTACCTTGTCCAGACATTAAACAATGCTTTCCTGACAATATGGTTTTTAAATGCCTTATGTGCTTTTACCTTGCCATACCATAAATATGCATGGCACCCAAATATGTTATCATACCCTTCAAGATCCAAAACATCTGTATTCTCAAGAAGTAGCCATTCCTTCAGCCAGCAAAAGGCTGCTGACTCATAATAAAGTTTAAAGTCTGGCAGGGCAAACCCCCCTCTGTCTTTGGCATCAGTAAGGATCTTAAATTTTATTCTGGGCTTTTTGCCCTGCCAGACAAATCTAGATATATCTCTTTGCCACTTCTTGAAACAGTCCATCTTATCAATAATTTGCAATGATTGAAATAAAAATAACATTCTCGGCAATACATTCATCTTAATAACAGCAATTCGACCCAGCAAGGAAAGCTTCAGATTCGTCCAAATTTCTAGATCTTTTTTCACCTCTGACCAGCATTTCTCATAGTTGTCTTTAAATAGGTTCACATTCTTGGATGTCATATTCACCCCCAGGTATTTTACCTTCTTTACTAATGTTAAGTCTGTCTCTTTCTGAAACCTCTCTTTCTCTATCGGCATCATTTTTTTCTCCAAAACCTTAGTTTTCAATTTGTTCAATTTAAAGCCTGCCACTTGACCAAAATCCTGGATTACTTCTAGGGCCCTCTTAGTGCTGGATATCGACTCCTGTAATGTCATAACGAGATCATCTGCAAAAGATTTAAGTTTGTATTGTTTAACTCCGACCTGAATACCTTGAATCAAATGGTCCCTTCTAATCATGTTTAGCAAAACCTCCAGGACCGAAATGAAAAGCAATGGGGAAATTGGGCAACCTTGTCGTGTCCCTTTCTCTATTTTAAACTCTTCTGTAACCACATTGTTTACTATCAATTTAGCTTTTTGTTCAGAATATATCGCACCTATACCATTTTCAAAGTTTTGTCCAACCCCCATCCCCTGAAGATTTTTCTTCATAAAACTCCAGGAAATGTTGTCAAAGGCTTTCTCCGCATCTACGAAAATCAAGACTGCTTTTGTGTTAATGTTCACCTGCAGCTTTTCCAGAATGTTAATTATATTCCTCGTATTGTCCGATAGATGTCTTCCAGGGAGAAAGCCGGCCTGGTCTTTATGTATCACCTCTGCCAAAACTTTTTTCAGTCTTCTAGCCAATATATCTGCAAAGATTTTATAATCCATGTTAAGTAGGGATATGGGGCGATAGTTCTTAAGTTGTGTCTTTTCAGACTCAGTTTTCGGTATAAGTGTGATATAAGCTTCTTTCCACGTCTCCGGCGCCTTTTCCCCGTCCATAATTTCATTGCAAACCTCCTTTAATGGTTGAATTACCGTATTTTTCGCTCTATAACACGCTCCCAACCATAACACGCACATAGTTTTTAGAGGAGGAAAACAAGAAAAAAAATTCTAAACGAAACAGTGGATGTATGATTTTTGTGGTTCATGCTGTGGCCACAGACATGTGATCTGACGGTGAGTTTGGGGTAGCCCAATGCAAAAATCCTGAGGATCTATGTGGATCCGTGCTTTGTAACCACGTTTTTGCACCACTGCGACCCCAGGCAACAGTGGGTGTGTGATTTATTTGGTACAAGCTGTAGCCATGGACATGCTATGTGATCTGATGGTGAATTTGGGGTGACCCAGTGCAAAAATCTGAGGATCCATGTGGATCCATGCTCTGTAACCACGTGAATGAAGGAACTGTCAGTAATGTATGGTATCTCCAATACAGTGATGAAGGAAGAGGAGGGGGGGGGGCTCACACTTGTCCTAGGCAAAGCAGCCAACTCCTATAGGCCTAGGTGCCTTCACCCCCCCATTAAATATTTGAGGGAGTCATCCCCCACCCCCATTGTGGTATGTGAGTGGGGCTTACCTGGCTGTCCCCCAATATTTTTTGAAGCTGGAAGAGGGAGGGAGGGAGGGAGGGAGGGAAGGAAGAGAGAGGGGGAACTCACATTTGTGCAGCTGCCTTGCCTCGAACCGGAGCAAAAAGAGGAGGAGGAGACTCAGGGACATGAGCCTTGTAAGCTGCTTTGTTTGAATTTACCTGTGAGGTGCTGGGGGAGGGACGGAAGGGGAATGCCCCACCTCTCCAAAAGCCATAGAGCAGGCAGACAGGAGGAAGAGAGGCTGTCTCCCTTTCCCCACCTTGGCTTTTACACGTGCAGCTCTTGCCGGCTTCCGAGCGCTCACCTCTCCAAAAAGCCATAGAGCAGGCAGACAGGAGGAAGAGAGGCTGTCTCCTTTTCCCCACCTTGGCTTTTACACGTGCAGCTCTTGCCGGCTTCCGAGCTGCCTCCCTTCTACCACCTCGCCAAAAAGCCATAGAGCAGGCAGACAGGAGGAAGAGAGGCTGTCTCCCGACACTCAGCTGTTGCTCAGCTGTTGCCGGCTTCTCAGCAAGCCAAGCGGAGGAAGAGAGGCTGCGGAACAGCCAGCAAGAGTGGCTCCTCCTGCCTGCATTCGCTCCATAACACGCAGACACATTTCCCTTTACCTTTTAGGGGGGAAAAACTGAGTGTTATGGTGCGAAAAGTACGGTAAATAGTCTTTCAAAGTTCTGTAATACTTGGAGGTTAATCCATCAGGCCCTGGAGATTTGCCCAGTTGCATATTCTGAATCACGCCTTCCACCTCTTGTTCAGTTATTTTGTAATTCAATAATACTTTGTTTTCTTGAGAAATTTTTTGTAATCCATTAGTTTTCAGAAATTGATCAATTTTCGACTCAATCTGCGGCCCTTGTGTATAGAGTTGTTTAAAATATCTCTGGAAGCAGCTTCTAATCTGTGGATTCTGAATATTCTTTCCATCCACTTCAAGATTGGTAACCGTGTTTAGTTTTTGTCTCTTCTTCAGCTGCCATGCTGAAGCTGTTGCTTTCCACATTTATTAGCTGATTCGAAGGTCTTTTGTCTCATCTGTTTAACTTTCCATTCAATGTGCTGATTTATCATTTTCATATATTGTACTTGATATGACTTAATTTCTCTCAAAATCTCTTGTGATTTTGGTTTAGCTCTAAGTTTTTTCTCTCCTTCTCTTATTTTCTCCAAAATCTTCTCTTTTTTCTCATTTTGGGTTCTCCTTTTTATTGCATTTTGCTGAATCAAAAACCCTCTCATTACGGCTTTGCTTGCGTCCCAGATTGTTCTTTTTTCCACTGTGGTCTTCAGATTTATCTCAAAATAGTCTTTTATAATTTTTTGGGCCTTCTTGGTGATTTCTGGATCTCTAAACAAGGTGTCGTTCATCCTCCATCTGAAGGAACCAGTCAATGTTGGTTTCATTTCCATTTTCACAGGATTATGGTCGGAGCAAGTTTTTGGGCAGATTTCCACTTTTCGGATCTTAGGAGCCATTCCTCTGGTTATCCAGATTTGGTCAATCCTTGTCCAAGTCTTTTGGGCTTCAGAAAAGAATGTCCCCTCTCTACCTAGGGGGTTCTTAGTTCTCCAGATGTCAATTAAGTCCATATTGTCTGTCATTTCAAAAAAAGTTTTCGGTAGTCTTCCGTCTTTTGTCACCACTTGTCTTTGTGACTTATCCATATTTGTCGATACCACTCCATTCATATCTCCAAACATAATGATGTTAAAGTCCATAAAGTCCAACAATGTCTCATGCAGTTTCTTATAAAATTCTGATTTCCCCTCATTTGGTGCATATATCCCTACTATCAAGAATTTCTCACCTTGAAATTGTATTTCAATAGCCACAAATCTTCCTTGGTCATCTTTAAAGACAAATTTAGGTGATAAACTTTCTTTTGCGTAAATCACCACTCCTCTCTTTTTAACTTTGTCTGATGAAATAAATTCTCGTCCTAATCTTTTGTTAATTAATACTTTCCTGTGTGTTCTAGTCACATGGGTTTCTTGCAAACATATCAAGTCCAATTTTTCCTTTTTCAATAGATGAAAGATTCTTTTCCTCTTATCGGGGGAGTTCAAACCTCGAATGTTCCAACTTAGTACCTGCAGAGACATTGTATGGTTATTCTGCTTCTCCTCCGACTGCTCCCAGTGCTTGTTCTTGGTCTGTGGGTGGTATCACTTCTGGTTTGTCCAGTCCCAGTGGTAGCTTTGCTAGGTCCAAAACTCCTGGTTTTAATTTTGGTTCTTTTCCCTCTGCCTCTTTTTGTAGATCTTCCTCGTGATCCTTCAGGAATCTCACTTTATCCTCCTCTGATCTTATCTTCACCTTTTTCCCTCTGTAAGTAAAAGACAGCCCCTGGGGAAATTCCCACCTGAAGATGACACTGTTTCTTCTTAACAAGTTCACCAGGTCTCCGTAGTTGGCTCTGAGGTCCAATAGATATTTTGGGATATCTTTAAAAATTTCTATCCTTGAATCCTCTATTTCCAATGATTTCTGGTAATGTAGGCCCAGTATTTTGTCCCTCTCTTCTTTAGATCTGAGTGTAATCAAACAATCTCTTACCTTGTTCTTTCTTCCCCCTTTATTCCCTTTGCCAAGTCTGAAGGCTGTCACTATCTTGAAATCTTTCTCTGGATCAAGGCCCCAGAATTCTTCAAATTCCTGTGTAAGAAAGTCACTCAGTTTGCCTTCTTCCAATTCCGGTACCGCCCTGATCCTTAAATTAACCTGTTTATCTCTCAATTCAATTAAGGACAGTTGTGCCTTATGGTCTTCTAATTGTTTATTAATTGGCTGTAATTTTCCTTCTACCGCCAGCACCTTTTCTTTAGCTTCGTCGGCAATTTTCCTTGTCAATTTAGATTCCTGCAACAATCGATCAACGGCCTGAGTATTGGAGCTGATAGTTGTAGTATTTAAGTCCATTTTAGCTGACAATTTTTCCAAAGCTCCAAATATTTTGTCTAATGATGCATTTAGTGTCTCTTCAGAGCCCGTACTTTTTGCTCCAGGCTGCCCAGTATCTTCTTTTTCTAGGACAGGAGGCACTACTATTTATTGTCTTCGTTGCTGCAGTCTAGTTTTTATCCTTGAAGGCTGGGGTTTTTCCTGATCCATTACTTTATCTTTAGAATTCAAGGGCACTCACACAGTCAAATTTCTTTTCTGCTGAGAAAGTTTCCAGGCCAGCTGTAATGGAAAATCCCCAGCTATATCCCAGGCCTCCTCTAGGGGAGCACCTTGGCAACAATGTTACTTTCAGGGCAACTTTTTTTTCCAAAAGCAGTCCTGCCCTTTTTAACTTTCACTTTTTCAATAAAAGGCAACAGTTACAAAGAGTCCTTTCCAGGTCAAATGCAGAGTGTTCACAAACAGTTACAAATGTTTATAAACGGTGCAACACTTTCTTACTGTCTCTGGCAGACCAATATCAGGGATTAAGCAGTGGTCTTTTTCCTCACTTTCTTATCCTCAAGTCCAAAATTTCCTTCTCCCCCTCACTCTAAGAGGGAGTTCTTGTATCTGGCACTAAAATTTAACTCCTCTTAGTTCTGCTTCCCCAGCTCTAGCTTCAAAAGTCTTTGCTTTAATCCTGTTTACAAAACCGGAAGACGGACTTCCTTTTTGCGCCTTCCCGCTTCAGTGCCAAATTCAAGTTCGTTGCGTCGATCAAAGGCAAGCCAATCCTTTGATCTCCCGATTCTTAGAAAGTCTTACTCACGGGTTGTAGTTTGAAAGCCGAAATCTCAAAGGAAAAAGGTCAGCGCTCTCCGGCATCAGCTGTGCAGCTTCACTCCGCAGAAGTAGCGATCAACTCTCAGCACCGCGCCACACACCCGTCTCGCTCCGGGACTCTTTGCCGAGTCCCTTCACCAAACGGGGGGGTGCAAAAGGTGCCCGCCGAGTCCCACGGTCGCAGGCTTCCCTTGCCTGCGGTTTTCGGAAGGGTCCCCCGCTTCGCTGTAGCAGGGAGACCCGATTTCTGCAGAGCTTCTCCCTCCGACTTAGAGGGATTCCGCCATTGCCGATGGCGCCGCCTCCGGAAGTCTAACCTAAATCTTATTTTTAATAACTTCTCTTAACCATTATATTCTTTCCTAACCCCTTAAACTTTTATACCAGAGCCAAGCAGTTTCATTTCATACATCCATCTAGTATTCATCAATTATGTAGGATAATCCTAATAACAAAAAATAAAAAATAAAGATAAAGAAAATCTTCATCCAACGTCCCATCCCCGAGGTCCCGGGTTTGTCAGTCCATTTATCCCATTAAACTGGCACATTAACCTGGTGATCTTATATCCGAGGCTCTTAAATCTCTTCCACGTCCCTTCCACTGTTTTTCTTCATATTTTCTTTTCACTCGTGTGATCTCCAATTTAATAATGCTCCTTCCAACCAAAAGGTCCCTTTTCCACAGTCCAAACTGAGCTCCATGTAGTACTTAAAAGCATGTTTCAAAGCCCCTCCAAACTTTGGAATCCCCATATCTCCAAGCCTCTCACAGTCCACTACCAGACTCGGAAAGTCCATATGTCCCTGCTCAGGGGGGTCAATCCAACCCCCCATTTCCAGTCCAATCCAAACTTCTTCTTTCCGAGTCTGATTTTTTCGAAAGCCAGTTGCCAATTCCAAAGATTCATGTTCCTGCAGGGCCGCAACCTCCGTCTGTGGCTCCATTTCTGACTCCCAAGGTTCAGCAGAATCCTCTTCTTTCTTCTGTTCTAACAAGACACAATCTTGGTATAAATCCTGGGTAAACTCCATACTTTTTTTCTACTGCCTGTCCAAGATTTCCCACAGTCTGCTTAAGGTTCCCAACCAAGTCAGTCATCAAATTCATTCCCTCATGGAATTCTTCCAGTAGAGCATTTGTTTTGAGAAAAGCGCACAACAACATTTCTGAGTACATTGTCCTTCAAGGTCACCATTCAATTCCCACAGGTTATACTGTAACGGCTGGAAAATCCCTAGTTACAGTTTCACTATCTCCCCCTAGAGGGAAAACTTCTGTTACAAATCCAGCCCCAAAGTTTCTTTTACTTTTAGATACTTTGTCAATCGTTGTTATTTTTAAGTTGCAAAAAGAAACAGTGGAATCGCAGCTCCCCCCCCCTTCTTTTAACTATCTGTCAAACAGCTTCTGTCCTGGTCAATGAGCTTCAAACGTCAGTCCTGACACCCCGCTCCCTGGGTCAGGAGGGTGGAAAATTACTTTGTTTTAAACTTACTTCTGCAGGATAAAACAGTCCAAAGAAAGCACCCCCTTCTCCTCCTGCTGCCGAAGGGGGGGTTCAGCTATTTTAGATGATGAAATCCACTCCTTTAAAATGATTTTCAAAACTCTAGTTTACTTTGTCTTTGCTTTGTTCAAATTACAAAAAAAGGAAGGTTGACTTCCTGTTAGACCTTCCCGTTTCAGTACCGAATTGTAATGCATTTTTGAGTCCAATTCCTTTCTTTTCCCAGTTCCTTAAATTGTGGTTCGATTTTCCCGAGTTTAGGTACTCACAGTGGTTGTTTTTAGAATCCAAATTGTCCAAGAAGAAGGCAGCGCTCTCCGGCAGCGGCTGTGCGGCTTCACTCCACGGAAATAGCGGTAGACTCTCAGCACCGCGCCACTTCCCCCTCTTCGCTTCGGAGCCCGTTATTGGGCTCCTTTGCGGGTTGGGGGGGGCGCTAAGGGTGCCCGCCGAGTCCCAAGGTCACAGGCTTCATCCACCTGCGATTTCTAAAGGGTCCCCGCTTCGCCGTAGCGGGAAAGACCCGTTTCGCGCAGAGCTTGTCCCTCCGTTTCAGAGGGAGTCCGCCATTGCCGGTGGCGCCACCCCGGAAGTGCTCCCGCCTAGCTGTTGCCTTGGTTCACCACCAGCCAGGCTTCCTCGTTTCCCGAAGTCTGGGGTTCCTCTGCCTCTGCCTGCTGGGTGGCCCCAACCATTCCCTGTGTGCTGGTCCCGGGGGGAGGTTACAGTGAGGTGTGGTCAGAGTCCGGTCCTGGGTCGAGGCTCTGGAGACTGTCCACCCAAGGGCGAAGCGGGGTCCAAAGCGAGGGGCCGGGCAAGGTCGAGAACTCTGGAAGAACAGGTCTGGGTGCTGGCAGAAACAGGTTTCCAACGACGTTGCTCCCGCAACCTGGGACCGGGCTGACTGGCCTTTATCTTCTCTGAGGCCAGGGGCGGTCCCGGCCCACAGGTGACCCGCCTCTCCTGGCCTTAAGGCGAGCACTCGTCCTGAGAGAACCCAGTTCCCTCCGCCTCTCTGCCCTGAGCTTCTGCAGCTCAGGAGAGGCTGGAGGGTTACTGGACCCAGGGGGAGGCTCACCTTCCCCTGACAGGGCTGGGAGAGGCACACCTGTAGGCAATTGGTCCTCAATCACCTCCGGAGCCAGAGTGGATTCATCTGGTGTCTGCTCCTGAGGATCCGGCACAGGTGCAGGCGCTTCAGATTCAAGGCCCTGCCCCGGCTCAGCCGGCCTTGGAGGCGGGGACTCCTGTGCAGGCTGGGATTCCTCCGGTTCAGTCTCTGAATCAGATTCCCAGGCCATCACACCCTGCCAGTTACGACGCTCCGGACACACTCTGGCAAAGTGCCCCGTTTTCTGACAGAAAAAAAGATCTCTTGGCAGCTTGCCAGTCTTTCTTCTCTTTGCCACCCGGCCGTTGAGCTTTCGAACCTTCCTGCGCACGGGCTGAGTCTATTTCCATGGGCTCCGGCTGTTGTTGACCTTCGGAAGCAGCTGCCAGCATTTCAGGAATGTGGTTACCATGGAAACTCCGGCCCTTGCCCTTTTTCCTTTCCCGCAGTCTGGCTTCCTGCCTCAGCCCCACCGCAAGAGCAGCCTTCGTTAACTCACCCATATCCTTTGGACGGGGGGCCCTAGCAAGCTCATCCTTAACTTCGGCGTTCAGTCCAGCCTTAAACAAAGCTTGCACAGGCTCTGATTCCAAATCCCATCCCAGTTTGTGCACAAGCATAGCGAATTCTGACCAGTAACTACGCACCGTAGATTTGCCTTGCTTCAAAGCCAAAAGCTCCTCCTGCGTCTTGTCAATTAAACTTTGATCTGCGTAGATAAAGTCCATCGCTTGCCAAAACTTAGGCAGACTTCGATGCGCTTCATTATTAGAGGCAATTAACGGCCTGACCCAACTTTTAGCCCACCCACCCCCGACAGGAGCCTAATTATGTGAGCAACTTTCTGAGCATCGTTGGCAAACTGAGCTGCTTCAAGCTCCAAAAAATATTTCATCTCCGTCTTAAAATCACAATAAGCCTCCGGATCGCCATTAAACTTTTCCACCCACGCACCTTTGCCCCTCGCTAGTAGCCCACCTGTGGCTCCACCTTGAGCAGCTCTGCATTCCTCCAGACGCGACTGCAGGTCCAGTCCGGCATTCCGCTTACGCAGCTCAGAAAGCTCCTTCTCCATTTTCTGCTTTTAGTTCCTCTCTCTAGCTTTCAGCAGAAGAGTCGAGTCATGCTGTAAGGAGTGGGTGCTGCCAAAGCTAGCAGAGATAACGTTCCAGGCTCACAGCCATTTCTGTTCTGAAGATTTATTTGCACAGACATCTTTAACGCCTGCTTGGCCTTGTCAGTTAATAGCGCAGTTTACTTTACTACTGTTTACTTTGCTAAGGAAGCCAACGACAAACTGTTTGGTGTTGATGGGTCACTATTGGAGAGGTAGCTCAAAGCTTAGGTGGTGTACCCCCAGATTTTTGAAGAAAAATTCAGTGGTGCATCCCGGGGTATCAGCCCACGTGTAGTTCAGATTCTGCAGTTTGATTGCACCCACATGGCAGCAAATGCATCGTGCTCTGTGTCAGAGCTGGCCCACACCTCCTTGCAGGCATGTCTTAAGCTTTAAGACCATGGGCCTCCAACCATTTGGGCCATATGACCAAGTAAGGCAACTGTCCAACTGCAGCAGCCCCATTTCCTTTGTAAAAGACGATGAGGAAACAAAAAGGTGAAGAAATAAGAAAGCACAGATTTTTGAAGAACAATTCAGTGGTGCATCCCGGGGTATCAGCCCATGTGTAGTTCAGAATCTGCAGTTTGATTGCACCCAAATGGCAAAAAATGCAGAGTGCTCTGTCTCGGAGCTGGAAAATCAATAAAAAAAATTGAAAACCCCCCAGAAAGATTGAAAATCTCATTTTCTTTAGGAAAACAAGGAGAACAGGGGATTAACCTCATGATCTGAAAAGGCTGCAAAACAAAGATCATGCATAAATTGTGCCTAAGGAAGGTTCTAAACAGCTGAGGGGTGTAGGTTGGTCCTGCTGCTAGTACCCTTCTGGCTTTTAAGAGCCGCAAAACTGCCGCAACAAACGAGGGTTGTTCAAAAGATAGGGAATATAGAATGCAAAATGGTTGACAATTCAGACTGCCTGCTCTGGTCCAGTCCTGTACTGACAGTACCTTCCCAGAGTATGATATTGTGATGTTTCCTACATCTCAGCCGTTCAAACAGTGGCTTGGGTGGGTGGCACCAGTCACAGATAAAGTGCCTTTGCCCGTGCAAGTGGGAGTTGGCCCCCTTCACACCTTTTGGACTTGGGAGCTTTCAGTGTGTTAAAAGGTCATTGTCCGCCTAGTCATAGGAGGAAGGATGGAGGGAGTATTAAGGTTCTGCTTGCCCTCTGATGGTCAGATGACTTTCTGTTGAAATTTAGACTTTCATCCCACTTGAAATATACTCAGAGTCGAGAGTGGACTTCATGCTCTTTATTCAGCTCATGGTGGTGAGGAGGGAATGGGAGTCCCCTCAAAGTATCTGCTTTATATACATTATTTACACAATGGGCTGCACGTGATTGGCTAATTCCGGAATTCTCCTGTAGGCCAGTCAGGTTGTGGATTCACTTCTATCTGGAGCTGGATTGGGTGGCTCCTGCCAACCAATCATACTGCTGCATTGTTCTAGAATCATAGAATCATAGAATCATAGAGTTGGAAGAGACCACAAGGGCCATCGAGTCCAACCCCCTGCCAAGCAGGAAACACCATCAGAGCACTCCTGACATATGGTTGTCAAGCCTCTGCTTAAAGACCTCCAAAGTAGGAGACTCCACCACACTCCTTGGCAGCAAATTCCACTGTCGAACAGCTCTTACTGTCAGGAAGTTCTTCCTAATGTTTAGGTGGAATCTTCTTTCTTGTAGTTTGGATCCATTGCTCCGTGTCCGCTTCTCCGGAGCAGCAGAAAACAACCTTTCTCCCTCCTCTATGTGACATCCTTTTCTATATTTGAACATGGCTATCATATCACCCCTTAACCTCCTCTTCTCCAGGCTAAACATGCCCAGCTCCCTTAGCCGTTCCTCATAAGGCATCGTTTCCAGGCCTTTGACCATTTTGGTTGCCCTCCTCTGGACACGTTCCAGTTTGTCAGTGTCCTTCTTGAATTGTGGTGCCCAGAACTGGACACAGTACTCCAGGTGTGGTCTGACCAGAGCAGAATACAGTGGCACTATTACTTCCCTTGATCTAGATGCTATACTCCTATTGATGCAGCCCAGAATTGCATTGGCTTTTTTAGCTGCCGCGTCACACTGTTGGCTCATGTCAAGTTTGTGGTCAACCAAGACTCCTAGATCCTTTTCACATGTACTGCTCTCAAGCCAGGTGTCCCCCATCTTGTATTTGTGCCTCTCATTTTTTTTGCCCAAGTGCAATACTTTACATTTCTCCCTGTTAAAATTCATCTTGTTTATTTTTGCCCAGTTCTCTAATCTGTCAAGGTCGTTTTGAAGTGTGATCCTGTCCTCTGGGGTGTTAGCCACCCCTCCCAGTTTGGTGTCATCTGCAAATTTGATCAGGATGCCCTTGAGTCCATCATCCAAGTCGTTGATAAAGATGTTGAATAAGACCGGGCCCAAGACAGAACCCTGTGGCACCCCACTAGTCACTCTTCTCCAGGATGAGGAGGAACCATTGATGAGCACCCTTTGGGTTCGGTCAGTCAGCCAGTTACAAATCCACTGAGTGGTAGCATAGTCAAGACCGCATTTTACCAGCTTCTTTACAAGAATATCATGGGGCACCTTGTCAAATGCCTTGCTGAAATCAAGGTAGGCTACATCCACTGCGTTCCCTTCATCTACCAGGCTTGTAATTCTGTCAAAAAACGAGATCAGGTTAGTCTGACATGACTTATTTTTCAGAAATCCATGCTGACTATTGGTGATCACAGCATTCCTTTCTAGGTGCTCTAGGACCAATCCGACTGCTGCATTCTGAATCCTATTGTTCTAGGACCAATCAGACTGCTGCATTTTGGAGCCTATTGTTCTAGGACCAATCAGACTGCTGCATTCTGAATCCTATTGTTCTAGGACCAATCAGACTGCTGCAGCTTGGATCCTATTCAACTCAGTACATAACCACAGTTCAAGAAGGACACTGACAAACTGGAACGTGTCCAGAGGAGGGCAACCAAAATGGTCAAAGGCCTGGAAACGATGCCTTATGAGGAACGGCTAAGGGAGCTGGGCATGTTTAGCCTGGAGAAGAGGAGGTTAAGGGGTGATATGATAGCCATGTTCAAATATAGAAAAGGATGTCACATAGAGGAGGGAGAAAGGTTGTTTTCTGCTGCTCCAGAGAAGCGGACACGGAGCAATGGATCCAAACCACAAGAAAGAAGATTCCACCTAAACATTAGGAAGAACTTCCTGACAGTAAGAGCTGTTTGACAGTGGAATTTGCTGCCAAGGAGTGTGGTGGAGTCTCCTACTTTGGAGGTCTTTAAGCAGAGGCTTGACAACCATATGTCAGGAGTGCTCTGATGGTGTTTCCTGCTTGGCAGGGGGTTGGACTCGATGGCCCTTGTGGTCTCTTCCAACTCTATGATTCTATGATTCTATAACACCCCTCCCCTCTAAGTTCCAGTCCTGCCCGGGAGGTTGCATTCATAGTCCTCAAGGTACGCCGGCGGCCTACGTGTGCGTTGCAGCCTGGGGTGTTCCCTGGTCCGGGGTTCAGGTTCTGGCTTGTGTTCCAATGATGCTGGCTGTGATGGGGCCGTTTGGTCTGGCGCAACCGGCTCGCTCAGTCGTGGTTCTGGTTCCGGTGTCCTTTCGGCCTCGCGTGTCCTCTCTGTATTTACTGATTCTGCCTCTCCTGCTGGCCCCTCCTGTTCTATGGGCCTCACTGCCCCACTGTTCCCTTGGGACTCCTCTGACCTGTCCTCCTCCTGGTTTTCTCCCGGGAATCGTCGCCGTATCTGGTCGCAGTGGCGGCGCCAGCATTGCCCCCCATCCGTTAGCACCTCGTACGACACGGGGACAGCGACCCTGGTGACTGTGGCGGGTACCCATGCTTGGCCTGCCCCAAAATTCTTTGCGTACACTGGGTCCTGGGCCACGAAGGTCTGGGGGTTCCTGCCTTCCCCCACCACTACCTCATCCTGAGCTCTATCGGGGTGAAGGCGGTCCAATCTGATTGCAAGGTGCCGACCCATTAGTAGTTCAGCGGGGCTCCGGCCAGTCGTTGAGCTGGGGGTGCTGTGCTGTGCTAGGAGGAATGTGGCAAGGCGGTACTCCCAATCCCCTTGCGTCATGCGGCGGAGGGTGTCCTTGGTGGTCCGCACCATGCGTTCTGCTTGGCCATTGGTGGCAGGGTGGAATGGCGCCAAACGGATGTGGCGGATGGCGTTCTGCGCTGTGAAGGTTTGGAATTCTCCTGACGTAAATGCGGTCCCGTTGTCTGAGACGAGAGTGTCAGGGAGCCCGTGGGTTGCAAACAGCCTGCGTAGTACTCGGGTGGCTGAAAGGGGCCAGCGAAGTCCACATGCAGGTGTGACCATGGTGCTCGGGCGGACTCCCATGACTGGACTGGGGCCCTTGGGGGATCTGGGCGGGATTCTTGGCAGGCCTGGCAGTGTTTGACCCAGGCCTCTATCTCTCCGTCGATCCCCGGCCACCACACATAACTCCTGGCAAGGGCCTTCATTCTCACTACCCCTGGGTGTGTCTCATGTAGGGCTCTGAGGACCCTTTTTCAGAGGGGCTGGGGATCAACGACCCTGCTTCCCCATAACAGGCACCCCTTGTGGGCAGACAGTTCATGTTTGTGGGTTGTGTAGCCGGCGAATTCTGGCCCAGGGCTGCTGCTGGGCCATCCCCTCCACACCCAGTCCAGGACCCGGGAGATGACCCTATCTTTCTTGGAATGGTGTGCAACTTCTTGTGCCTGAATGGGGCGGTTGGGAAGCAGCTCCAGGCTCATAACCTCTTGTGCAGGTGCTTGGTCGGGGGCTGTTTCCGGTAGTGGTAGCCTGCTGAGGGCATCCGCATGACCCATCGCCTTCCCAGGGCGGTGAATCAGTGCATACTGGTAGCTGGCAAGGAAAATTGACCACCTGAGGACGCGAGGAGACAGCACTTGGGGGGGTCTGCTTTTCGGGGGCAAAGAAGCCAAGCAACGGCTTGTGGTCAGTCACCACGGTAATCCAAGAAATCATGGAATTTTTTTACTCCCTTCACGTTTGAGACAAGCAAGTCCTTGACTGCCTGGAATGCGGCCTCCTGGCGCTGGCCCCACACCCAAGGAGCCCGCTTGTCCAGGAGTCTGTGTAGGGGCTCCGCTACCGCCGCCTTGTGGGGAAGGAAGGAATGGTAAAAGTTCAATAGTCCCAAGAAGGCCTGAAGTTCAGTCTTGCTCTTGGGCGCTGGGGCATCACAAATGGCCCGTACCTTGTCCCCAGTTGGGTGGACCCCTTCTGCGTCCACCATAAATCCCAGAAAGTCCACCTGAGGCACTCCTAGTAGACATTTTTCCCGCTTCACCTTGAGACCCGCCGTCTGGAAACGCTGCAGAACGGCGCGGAGGCGGTCCTCAAACTCCTCTGGTGTGGGCCCAGCAATCAACACATCATCAAAGAAGGGGGTGACGCCAGGAATCCCTTTAAGGAGAGAGTCCATTAGATTCTGGAATATTCCTGGTGCCACACTGACACCGAATTGCAGCCGCTTTACCCTGAACGCTCCTCTCTGCGTCACAGTCGTCTGTGCCTCTGCTGTGGCCTCGTCTACTGGCAGCTGTTTATATGCTTGGGCCAAGTCCAGCTTGCCAAATTTTTTTGACCCAGCCAGGGTGGCAAGGACATGGCTGACCACTGGCACTGGGTATGCGTGGGCCGTGAGGGCCTTGTTTATGGTACATTTGTAGTCTGCGCAGATGCGGACCGAACCATTAGGCTTGACGGGTGTGAGGATTGGGGTTTCCCAGGGGGCATTAGGCACCGGCTCCAGCACTCCTTGCTCCACGAGCCGGTCCAATTCCTCGTCTATACGAGGTTTCAGGGCAAACGGGACCCAGCGGGCCTTGAGCCTGACAGGTTGTACTGCGGGGTCAAGCTGTAGTGCAATGGGGGGGGCGTATACTGTCCCAATTTCCCATCGAAAACCCCCGGAAATTCCTTGCATATGGCGTCCACGTCCACTTGTAAGCTAGTGTGGTTCACCCCGGTGACGGCTAGCCCCAGTGGTCCAAACCATGCCAATCCCAGTAAGCTAATGTAGGGGCCCTTGACCACAAGCAAGTCCAGTTGCCGCGCCCACCCTCGATACTGCACCCTGAAGGTCCCCACCCCCATTGTGGGGACCTTACGTTTCTGGAAGTCCCGGAGGGTGAATGGGGCCGGCCTGAGTTTGGGACCCCCACTAGGACAGTTTCTTTAAGGTCCTTCCCGAGATTATGGATAGAGTTGAACCCGTGTGAAGCTCCATGCGGCACGGGGCCCCCTCTATCTGTACCTCTACATAAATTTTCTCTACGTTGGGGTGGGGCAACTGGTATACCTGGAAGTCTGTGAGCTCTGTCGAGTTGCCTTGGTGCGTTGGGCCCTGGGGCTCTTGGATTGGTCATCTGATGTCTGGCGTCGGGTGGGCCGAGCCCGACACACCCGGGCGATATGTCCCAATTTTCCGCACTGCCTGCACTCTGCGTTGCGGAAACGGCAGGTCCTCCTCTCGTGACTCTCCCCGCAGCTTGCGCAGTTCCCTCCTTCTCGTTGAGGCAGCTGTGGTCTGTGTGCTGCTTGAGTGCGCTGCTGTACTCGGTGCACCTCCTCCCTGTCAGATCCTGAGTCGTCGGTGAGGTCTTCGTGGTGGACCCTCGGTTGGGACGGCAGGCTTGGTTCGTGCCTCTTGCGTCGACCTCTCAGCAGCTTCTGTTGCCAGGGCCTCCTCCAGGGCGACCTGGAACGTTAGGTCCTTCTTAGCGTAGAGGCGTCGTTGCAGCTTCTCATCCTTCAGGCCACTGAAGCATGTTCTCCAATTCTGAGAAGTTGCAGAACCGGGCAGCTTGGCGGAGAGAGGTCACAAACCCAGTTATGGTTTCCCCAGGGGCTTGCCGCTTTGCGTAGAAGGCATTTCGACGAGCCACCACTGAGGGCTACGGCGAAAAGTGCCCCTTCAGCCGTTCCATTATTGTTTTGTATGGAACAGTAGCGACGTCTTCAGGCGCAAGGAGAGCCCGGGCGATTTCAAACGTCTCCTCTCCGCAGACGCTGAAGAATATCGCCCTCTTCTTGGCATCTTCTTCGTCGGTGACCCCTTTGGCTTCTAGGAGGAAGGTGAAACGGGAGGCATACGCTTCCCAGTCTCCGGATGCTGGGTTGAACGGCGAGAAGCTGCTGTTGGTTGCCATTCTGAGTTCCTTGGGTCCCGGACTCTCTGGGATTTATGGTGATGGACAAGGGGGAGGACTGCACAAAGGTCAATTTGTGTTGCCTCCATATTTAAAAGCACCTTTAGGAGTTCCTTGGCACCGCCCAGAGTTCTCCATCTTGGGTCTCCATTTTGTATAGTTAGGCTCACTTTCCTAGGTGTTAAAGTCAAGGATTGATGACCTAATTGAAGGTTAAGGTTGTATTTAAATGTGTCAGTACGTTTGCTATTTAAGGACAAACTCCTCGTCCCCTTCCTCTCTTCAAAGGACTTAACACCGGCTGACGCTGGAGAAGCAGTAACTAGCTTTTGTTGGAGGCTGTACAGCTGGGACGAAAGATCATCTAGTCTTTTGAATATACAGTGCAAGGTTTTGATTATTAAATGGGACTGTTCAAATGTCATATGGTTGGCCGTGCCAAGGGCCAATTCCTCCTTCTGAGGAGAGACTACACTCTTACTATTGGCCACATCGCTTGTTATTTGTGGTATTATTCGCTCTTCGTTTTTAAGTGCAGACGCGCAATCACTCAGAGGGTTAAAACGATTCTGAGTTTCTACCGTGTAGGAACAATCCAGTAGAATACTCCCTTCTTTAAAGTGACATGGTTCAAGCTTTGTTTGCTTTGATCTCGGAAAGGGAACAGGGACTGTCTCCTCAGAATCTCTAAGACGTTTCCCATATCCCATAGTTCAGATATCGAAAAGAGGGGGGATAGTATTTTAACGTCAACTCAGGTGATAAATATTTTATTCAAGCCTACCAGCACTTGCAGTGTGATTATATTTCACTGCCTATTAATATGAAAGTCAGCGTCTTCACCTTCACCCTCACAGGCCGGCTAATGATTTAAAAGTCCACCCGACAGCTCCCGGAGTCCTTTACTGATAAAAGTTGGCCGGAGGAAGGTGAAACGGGAGGCATACGCTTCCCAGTCTCCGGATGCTGGGTTGAACGGCGAGAAGCTGCTGTTGGTTGCCATTCTGAGTTCCTTGTGTCCCGGAGCTGAAGCCTGGATACACGGTGCGAGGCAGCGGTGCGGCAGGTGGCGGTGCTGCGGTGCTGGGTGTGGCGGTCAGCTCAGCGGGATCCCATCCTCGTCGCCAGTGAAATATACTCAGAGTCGAGAGTGGATTTCATGCTCTTTATTCAGCTCATGGTGGTGAGGAGCGAATGGAAGTCCCCTCAAAGTATCTGCTTTATATACATTATTTACACAATGGGCTGCACGTGATTGGCTAATTCCGGAATTCTCCTGTAGGCCAATCAGGTTGTGGATTCACTTCTATCTGGAGCTGGATTGGGTGGCTCCTGCCAACCAATCATACTGCTGCATTGTTCTAGGACCGATCAGACTGCTGCATTCTGAATCCTATTGTTCTAGGACCAATCAGACTGCTGCATTTTGGAGCCTATTGTTCTAGGACCAATCAGACTGCTGCAGTTTGGATCCTATTCAACTCAGTACATAACACCACTTTTTCCCTTTCTAGAGGCAAGGGACCTATTAGGATTATCCGCCTCTGGAGGCTGGTGTATCTAATGGGTTTCCAGGTAACGCTGAGGTTTTTTTCTGTGATATGACTGGCACTCCTATCAAAGCCCTGGCCAGCCTCTGGAACATCTGAATGGCTCAGGCTTTTGACATGATCACTTCTGAGCATCCTCTCCCACTTGACTCCTTGGTATACTGCAGAACTTAGGGAAAGGAAACAAGTTGAAAGATGGAGGAAAGATCTGGCTGCATACAACTGAACAGTGGTGTGGGCTCATCATTAAGCATACATAGTGGTACTGAAGATAGCAGTATACTCAGCTACAAGTGATCGCTAATGAAGAAGAAAGACAGTCCGACTCAAGGAGGTGGTGGAACCAATGGTAGCTATGTGTAAGCACTGTGACTTGTTTGCAAAGCATTTTGAGGATAAAACCACTTGCATCCGCTGGGATCTTGACTCTGCTGTTATAGCAGATGAGTCTCATGGGTGTCCAGAGCACTGTCCAGTCCTGTCGTTTTGGATAATTTTCAGATAGTAAGGCTTGAGGATGTGGACAAGGTGTTTGTATTAGTCAGGGCAACGACTTGTGCTTCGGACCCTTGCCCTTCTTGGCTGATGAAAAGTAGCGGGGGTGGTGGTAATTGACTGGGCCAGGAAGAGTGTTCCTATTTCCATCTGAAATGCAGGACGGCATAACATTCTGATCCAAGTTTCATTCAGAAAACAGTATCCATAATATCAGCAGCAGGCTGCTGCAGTCAAATTGGCCAGTCAGAATGGAAAATCCTATTTTAACAAAACCAATAAAAGAGAGCGGCAATACTATTTTCTTGTTTCCCTTGTTCAACTACAATTCCATAAAACAGTGGATTTGTAGGTTCTCATTAATAAAAAATAAATAAAGGGTGCGAGGGGTGGTTGGGATCGATGTGCCTATACTTCTTAATTCCACCCCTGGGCCTTTTCTATACTGAAAATAGTGTCAATTTGTTCCCCTTCCACTGCTGTAAATATTGCTCCCTTAGAAAATAAGTGATTTATTTGACTGGAACAAAATCCATCTTGTGTCTCCAAGTGGTTTAGGGTTGTATGATCTATGTCTGGATTGGCCCACTTAATGCTATTTATTGCTCTATGAATGATATTAAGATGGATTTCTTAAGTCTGGTGGAATTACTTTTTCTTCTTTTGTGCAATTTTTACTTGCCATAGCAAACAAGACTTTGCCCATGTACCCATATAAAATAACTATTATCGTTCTTTTCCTCTGCATTTTTAAAGCATAAATATTATTGGCTTTGAGGCAACAATGACAGAATGTGCTGACATCAGAAAAATGCCAGCTCCAGCCCAACCAGAAGTAAAATGTATAGGGCATATTGAGAGATGGGTGGCAAAGCTGTGCATATGCTTTGTCCTCCCCAGCAGTATATATTGTGGGAGAGTAGCTAGAGGAAGCAGAGAAAAGCTCCAACCAATATTATTTTTTCTATATTTTTTTTTAATTTTGGAGTTTGCTTGTTTATTTTAAATTCAATTTGTAAAGGTCCCTTTAGAAACGAAAAGATACAAACACAAGTTAAGCACACAGTTTGCTTTTAGTTCAACACTTTCTTCATCCATCAATTTTACCCAAAATCACAAAAGTAATATTACAAAGCTTTCACAGTGCACGTTTACATATTCTGCATATACATCTATTCACTCTTCAAACAATGCATTTCCATTGAATTTGGCTTAAAAAACAACAACACATCAGGCTGGAAATATATAACGTTTTAAACCAATGTGTTTTTCCTCTTAAAAAAAGAAAATATATTACTTGGAGAGAAGCCCATATTGCACTAATTCCCAAACAAGACATGGACATAAGGCAGGTGAAAAATTATAGGCCAATCTCGCTCCTAAATAATGATTACAAATTGTTTGCCAGTATATTGGCCAATAGACTTAAAAATGTATTTGGAGAGGAGATTGGAAAGAACCAAACTGGATTTCTACCTGGTAGACAGATGAAGGACAATGTTAGAAATATAATTGATATGGCGGGCGCCGGGGCGTTTTTCTGACGGCTCGTTGCGCTGAGCGGGGCTGCGGCCGTCGGGGCGGCCGCCTACGGGGCTCACGATTTCCGTCACAGCGACCGAGATGACGACTTGAAAGAGCTCTACGAGATGGCCAACAAATACCACTTCCTCCACAGCCTGGCCCTCCTGGCTGTGCCCCACTGCCGCTATCCCATGATGGCCGGCAGCATCCTGTCTCTGGCCATGGGGATGTTCTCTGGCGCCCTGTATTACCACGCCGTGACAGGGGACCCGATCCTGACCAAGGCAGCCCCGTATGGTGGTTCCCTCCTCATCCTCGGCTGGATCGCCATGGCCCCTTGACACCCCGTTCTGTCCCCATGTGGCCCCCATCTCCCAACGCCAGGGCAGCCAGCCCTGCCCCTCCCTCCTCCCTTAGGCTAGCCAGAAGGGAGCCCTAGGAGAGGAGAGATTTCCAAATGTCAGAGTGGGATCCCTTGAGGTCTTTAGCCCGCCCCGAATGCGTCTCTATCCTGCATCTTGGAATTCCCCGAATGCCGAATCCCTTTTAAAAAAGCCAAGATCCTTCCCCTCCCCCCAAAAAATTGCAACCAGATTTGAGTTTGCGATGGAGGCTTCGAAATGCAATGTCTGATCGGTGCTTTTCAATTGTTGTTTTTTAACTTAATAAATGATGAGAGTGATTTCACTTTTTAAAAAACCCACGCACCTTTTTTTCCTGTGAATATATTTATTCCGTGGGGGGGGGGGGGAGAGAAAGAAATATAATTGATATAATGGAATATCTGGACTCCAGGAGAGACAAACAAGCCGCCCTAATGTTTCTGGATGCTGAAAATTTTTTTGATAATGTGTCTTGGCATTTTATGAAAAGAAATTTAGAATTTATGGATATCGGTGGAAAACGTTTAGATGGTATTTGGGCTATTTATTCGGAACAATATGCTAAATTGATAGTTAATAATAACTTCACAGACAAAATTGAGATAACAAAGGGAACCAGACAGGGGTGCCCGCTATCGCCATTGTTATTTATAACAATACTAGAGGTCCTGTTGAGGAAAATAGAAGCAACAAAAGAAATAAAGGGGATTGGTGTAGGCTCAAAAGAATACAAGTATTAGGCCTTTGCCGACGACGTTGTCTTGAATTTAGAACAACCTATGTCCAGTGCAATAGAAGCTTTGAAAAAGATTGACGAGTATGGGCAATTAGCAGGCTTTAAGCTCAACAAAAATAGGACAAAAATATTAACTAAAAATTTGGACAGTAAAGAAATAGGAGAACTACAACAAAAGACAGGTATGTCGATAGAAAAAAAGGTAAAATACCTAGAGTCTGGCGCACATCTAAGAACATAAACCTCTTTAAAGACAACTATGAAAAGGTGTGGAATGAAGTGAAGAGAGATCAGGAGATATGGACTAGAATGAAATTATCAATGATGGGTAGAATCTCAACTATCAAAATGAACGTGTTACTGAGACTGCTGTTTTGATTTCAGACAATTCCGGTTATCAGTGGAACAAAACAATTTAATGTATGGCAAAGACGATTGTCTAAATTTATCTAGCAGGTTAAAAAGCCAAGAATTGAGTATAAAATATTGACAGATGCAAAAGAAAGAGGCGGTTTTTCCCTGCCAGATCTAAAAATTTACTACGAGGCGGCGTGTTTTTGTTGGTTGAGAGAATGGATAAGGTAAAAGGTAAAGGTACCCCTGCCCGTACAGGCCAGTCTTGACAGACTCTAGGGTTGTGCGCTCATCTCACTCTAGAGGCCGGGAGCCAGCGCTGTCCGCAGACACTTCCGGGTCACGTGGCCAGCGTGACGAAGCTGCTCTGGCGAAGCACCAGAGCAGCACACGGAAACGCCGTTTACCTTCCCGCTGTAAAGCGGTACCTATTTATCTACTTGCACTTAAGGGTGCTTTCGAACTGCTAGGTGGGCAGGAGCTGGGACCGAACGACGGGAGCTCACCCCGACGCGGGGATTCGAACTGCCGACCATGCGATCGGCAAGTCCTAGGCGCTGAGGTTTTACCCACAGCGCCACCCAGGATAACCTTAGATAATTCAGATATATTGGATTTGGAGGGATTTGACAACAGATTCGCGTGGCACGCCTACCTGTGGTCAGAATGGTCAGAATGCACAGAGGGTTTTTGAACCATACTATTAGAAAATCATTGTATGAGGTGTGGAGCAGACATAAAACATTATTGGAATGCAAAACTCCGAGGTGGCTCTCACCTCTGGAGGCTTTTGCAGTCAAAAAAATAAATAAATATGGGAACTGAATGGGCGACATACAAAGACTTGCTGATGGAAGTGATAATAAAACAAAGTTAAAGACATTCGAAGAACTAAGAGGAAAGGTAACCGATTGTTACAAGATGTGTTTAGAGAGGATAATAGAAGAAACGGATTTGGAAGTAACAAATCTAAATTGGAGACAGAATTGCTGGGTAGTAAAATGAAAATACTGTCGAAAATGTATCAGTTACTACTGGAGTGGCACACAAAGGATGAAGAGGTAAAAAGTGTTATGATTAGGTGGGCCCAGGATTTAGGGCACAATATTGATTTTAAAAGGTGGAGAAAACTGTGGACCGAAACAATTAAATTCACAGCATGTGTGTCACTCAAAGAAAATATATTTAAGATGATGTATCGATGGTATATTAGACATGCCAAACTTGCTAAGATGTATAGAAATCAAGACAAAAATTGTTGGAAGTGTAAGGAGAAGGAGGGGAACTTCCTCCATCTGTGGTGGACTTGTTCTAAAGTGAAAGCCTTCTGGGACATAATATACGAGTTAAAAAAGGTTTTGAAATATAATTTTAATAAAAAACCAGAGGCATTTCTATTAGGCTTAATTGGTGAGGAAATACATAAAAGTGATGTAAACATGTTTATGTATGCCACAATGGCTGCAAGGACACTTCTGGCTCAGAAATGGAAGCAGCAGGAACTTCCAACACTGGAAGACTGGCAGCTCAAGAATATGGAGTTCGAAGACATAATCCGGAATCAGCGTGACGAACTGTTTCCAAAGGACTGGAACACATTTATGAAAGAAAATTGTAAACATTTGAAAACGTTTGTAGGCTTGAATTGAAATGTTTTGTAATGTAACTATAAGGAACTGATTTACCGATAATAAGGTGAAATATTATAATTTGACAAAGGGTAAATAAGTGCTTATAGAAATGCGAAGAATATGGAAAGTTATGTGGAAGTCAGAAAGAGGTCGATGCTCTTACATATTAAGTCATAGAATTATGTAACAAAATGTGAATATGATTTAATGGAAAACTCAACAAAAATTACTTTAAAAACATAAAAAGGGAAAATATATTAGGAGTGGCTTTTCTTTTAATAAGTTAATAAATGAACTACTTCATTGGCACAGCATCCGAATGAGGTGTAGTGGTTGTATAGTTCTTGATACCTTTTGTTTCATAGTTATATTTGGGTTGCTGCTTAAAAAAAATGGTTAGCTTTTTGTATCATAAAGTTCACAAAACTGATTCCTAATATACAACTGAAAGCAGAAATGGGGCACTTTTCCCTTTTGCTTTGCTGCAGATATGCATGCTATTTTACCATAGCTCACAGAATGGCGTGATGGCACCTTTTTACTACATATGTGAATTATTAAAAAAACCTGTTACTCGTTGAAATTGTGTCTGGTCAATATATTTCAGCTTCATGTTTTGTTACGCGTTTAATGTTTTTTCTATTTTTAAAAAAGTGCCAGAATTCACGAACACTTCCCTTGTTCTCTAATGGTGCCCACCTGAGAGGTGCTGGATCTGTTCGAGCAAGCTCCAGCTGAGAAAAAGCCCTGGTTCTAACTTGCCTAAGTGGGGAAAGTTGGCATTACTACAGTGAGTGAACAGATGCAAGAAGCAGCATCCTGTATCATATAATGATATCATATAACATTGGACAACATTACTTTTTACCAATATGAAATTCCGTGCAACATACCATCCGCTTGGCCAGAAAAGTCAACAAATGTGTCATTGGCACAGCGTCCAATCGGAAGCGAGGGCGGTGGAGGCGTCTGGTCTTTCTGCTTCTCTTTGGTCTTAAGAAGCGGCCATGGATAGCGACCCAATTCTTATTCTCTTGCTTTTTGACTCTTGAAAAATATGTACATTATTATTTTTTTATATATATATAAAATTTTTTATTGCGTTTCTTTTCATAGGTTCACAGGTTCAGTCACAAAACAACAAGCAAGAAACAGTTTTCAAAAATAAAGAAAAATAGAGAAAAAGATAAAATTAAATATGCTTCAAATCATCTTTCAAGAAGTTACTTTCCATTGGACCTCCTCACATCCTCCCAGCATTGCATTCTTTAATCTAACAATATCAGCAATTTATTACCTTATTTCACCACTTATTATACCTTTGGATTCATTATGTTACCAATTTCAAAAATTTGTAATTTAATTTTAATACTTTTATAATAAACATAATATATTTGTTTCGGATTTATCTCCTTTTTTTTGTCATCACTTACTTTAACATTTACCTAATCAAATTGCGGAAGCATAACGTTTCCTAATCGTGCACAATCTTAACATTCAAACAACTTATAATATTTTTGCAAATAGTCCTTAAATTTTTTCCAGTCCTCCTCAATTGTTTCTTCGCTCAGATCTCGAATTCTGCCGGTCATTTCTGCCAACTCCACATAGTCCATCAACTGCGCCTGCCAGTCCTCCAGTGTGGGTAAATCTTGTGTCTTCCAGTGCTTTGCAATAAGTATTCTTGCTGCTGTGGTTGCATACATAAACAAAGTTCTGTCTTTCTTTGAAACCTTCCGGTCCACCATGCCCAGAAGGAAAGCCTCCGGTTTCTTGGGGAAGGTATATTTAAATACCTTTTTCAATTCGTTATATATCATTTCCCAGAAGGCCTTTACTTTCGGGCAGGTCCACCAGAGGTGAAAGAATGTCCCTTCTGCCTCCTTACATTTCCAACATTTGTTATCAGACAGGTGGTATATTTTAGCCAACTTGACTGGGGTCATGTACCACCGGTATACCATTTTCATAATGTTTTCTTTCAAGGCACTACATGCCGTAAATTTCATACCGGTGTTCCATAACCTTTCCCAGTCTTCAGACATTATGTTATGTCCTACATCCTGTGCCCATTTTATCATAGCAGATTTAACTGTCTCATCCTGTGTATTCCATTTAAGCAGCAAGTTATACATTCTCGAAAGTACCTTAGTTTTTGGTTCTAGCAACTCCGTCTCCAGTTTCGATTTCTCCACCTGGAAACCAACTTTTTTATCCATTTTAAAGACCTCTTGAATTTGAGCGTAATGTAGCCAATCTCGCACCTTATTTTTTAGTTTATCCTGGCTCTGTAGTTTCCAGTTATCTCCAGATCTTTCAATTAATTCCCAATATTTTGGCCAGTAGGCCTCCATATTGGGCCTTTTTTTGAGAACCTTGGCCTCCACCGGTGATAGCCACCTCGGGGTCTTATTTTCTAATAAATCCTTGTACTTCATCCAGACGGCAAAAATTGATTTTCTGACAATATGGTTTTTAAACAATTTATGCACTTTCGCCTTGTCATACCACAAATATGCATGCCAACCAAAAGCGTTATCAAACCCTTCCAGATCTAGGACATCAGTGTTCTCCAACAAGAACCAATCTTTTAACCAGCAGAAGGCTGCAGCTTCGTAATATAGCCTTAAGTCCGGCAGGGCAAACCCCCCTCTTTCCTTTGAATCAGTTAGTATTTTAAATTTTATTCAGGGCTTTTTGCCCTGCCAGACAAACCTAGATATATCCTTCTGCCATCTTCCAAAGCATTCCACTCTGTCCACGACCTGTAGGGTTTGAAACAGAAATAACATCTTCGGCAAAACACACATCTTTATAGCTGCAATTCGACCTGACAAGGTAAGTTTCAATCTTGACCAAATTTCCAAGTCCTTTTTAATTTCCAACCAGCATTTTTCATAATTATCTTTAAATAAATTCAAATTTTTGGTGGACAAAAATACCCCCAGGTATTTCACTTTTTTAACCACACTTAATTCTGTTTCTTTCTGGTACCCCTCCGTCTCTATAGGTGTTAAATTTTTAGTCAAAACCTTGGTTTTTTGTTTGTTTAGCTTAAATCCCGCCACCCGACCAAACTCCGAGATCAGTTCAAGAACTCTTTTTGTGCTAGATTCTGGCTCCTGTAATGTTAAGACTAGGTCATCTGCAAATGCTTTCAGTTTGTACTGTTTCGCTCCGACCACTATACCCTGCACCAACCGGTCCTCCCTAATCATATTCAGCAACACCTCCAGGACGGAAATGAATAAAAGAGGAGATAGAGGGCACCTCTGTCGTGTCCCTTTTTCAATTTTGAGTTCCTCCGACACCACATTGTTCACTATCAGTTTAGCTTTTTGTTCTGAATAGATTGCCTCTATTCCATTTTCAAACCCACGCCCCACACCCATCCCTTCCAAGTTTTTCTTCATAAACATCCAAGAAATGTTGTCAAATGCTTTCTCCGCATCAATAAAGATTAACACCGCCCTTGTGTTCCTGATCCGTAAAAGTTCCAATATATCGATAATGTTCCTAGTGTTATCAGACATGTGTCTACCAGGAAGAAAGCCTGCTTGGTCCTTATGAATTACTTCATTTAGTACTTTTTTAAGTCTACTTGCTAAAATATCTGCAAATATTTTGTAATCCACATTCAGGAGTGAGATGGGACGGTAATTCTTAAGCTGGGTCTTTTCCAGTTCTGACTTGGGTATCAATGTGATGAATGCTTCCTTCCACGTTTCCGGTGCTCTCTTCCCCTCCATAATCTGATTGCAAACCTCCAACAATGGTTGTATCAGGAAATCCTTCAAAGTCCTATAATATTTGGAGGTGAGTCCGTCTGGGCCTGGAGATTTGCCAAGTTGCATGTTCTGAATGGCACCTTCAATTTCCTGTTGAGTTATTTTACAGTTTAGAGTTGATCTTTTATCTTGACTTATTTTAGATAATCCATTTGTCTTTAAAAATTGGTCTATTTCCAGCTCTTTCTGAGGCCCCTGTGCATAAAGATCTTTAAAATATCTGTGGAAGCACTTCCTTATTTCTTCTGGTTTCTGAACTGTTCTGCCTTGAATCTCTAAGTTTGTAACCGTATTTAGCTTTTGCCTTTTTTTCAGCTGCCAGGCTAGCAGCTTTCCACATTTATTTGCTGATTCAAACGATCTCTGCTTCATTTGTTTAATTTTCCATTCTATCTCTTGATTGATCAATTTCGAATATTGTGCCTGATGGAATTTAATTTCTCTCAGCACCTCCTTTGACTTTGGTTTAGTTCTCAGCTTTTTCTCTCCTTCGCTTATTTTCTCTAGGATCTTCTCCTTTTTTCCATTCCAAAATTTTCTCTTTATTGTGTTCTGTTGTATCAGAAACCCTCTCATAACTGCTTTACTTGCGTCCCAGATTATTCTTTTTTCGACCGTAGTGTTCAAATTTATTTCAAAATAGTCCTTTAGTGTTTTTTGGGCCTTCTTAACAATCTCTTGATCTCTTAACAAGGTGTCATTCATTCTCCATCTGAAGGATCCGGTTGGGGTAAGTCTCAGTTCCATTTTCAAAGCATTATGGTCGGAGCAGGTTTTTGGGCAGATTTCCACCTTTCTTGTTTTAGGTGCCAGCCCTCTAGATATCCAAATTTGGTCGATTCGTGTCCATGACAAATGGGCCTCAGAAAAGAAGGTTCCTTCTTTACCCAAGGGGTTCTTTGTCCTCCATATATCAATCAAGTCCATATTGTCTGTCATTTCAAAAAACGTTTTAGGGAGTCTGCCGTCTGTTGTTAAATTTTGATTTTGGGATTTGTCCATGTTTGTTGACACCACTCCATTCATATCTCCCATCACAATAATGTTAGAATAGTCCAAATAGTCCAGCATTGTCTCATGCAGCTTCTTGTAAAATTCTGATTTCCCGTCATTCGGCGCATAAATTCCTAATATCAAGATTTTCTCACCTTGTGTCTGAATTTCAATTGCCAGAATTCTTCCATAGTCGTCCTTAAATAAGAATTTTGGTGACAGGTTCTCCTTTGCGTAGATTACCACACCTCTTTTTTTAACTTTGTCCGATGATATAAATTCTTGGCCTAGTCTTTTATTAGTTAATATTCTCCTATGGAGCCTAGTCACGTGTGTTTCTTGAAGGCATATTACGTCCAATTGTTCTTTTTTTAGGATGTGAAATATCCTCCTTCTTTTTTCGGGTGAGTTCGCGCCATTTATATTCCAACTAAGTAGCTGCAGAGACATCTTGTTCTATTTATGTGGCTCTTAAAGTGGGGTGTCTTCCTTTTCCTCAGGTCCCGAGGGTATAGGCGCTGGCCCGCCTCCTGGCAGTTCTGGTGTAGGTAAAGGTGGTGGCCAAGTGGCTCCTTTTTGAAGATCTTCCCCGTGGTCGTGAAGAAACCTTTGATTGTCTTCAGGTGTTCTAATTCTTACCTTCTTTTCTTTATAAGTGAAAGATAGTCCTTGTGGGAACTCCCACCTGTAGGGTATTGCGTTGTGTCTCAGCAGTTTTGCCAGTTCTGTGTAGGTGGCTCTAAGGTCCAATAGCTGTCTCGGGATATCTCTGTAGATTTCCACCCTTTTGTCTTGTATTTCAATTGCTTTTTTAAAATGAAGGCCTAGGATCTTATCTCTCTCTTCCTTTGATCTTAGAGTTATCAGACAGTCTCTAGATCTGTCCTTCCTTACCAATCTTCCCAGTCTAAAAGCCGACACAATCTTGAAGTCTGTATCTTCCTCTATGCCCCAGAACTTGGAAAATTCTTGTGTCAAATATCCAATCAGGTCTCCTTGCTCAAGTTCTGGGATGCCTCTCAATTTGACGTTGGTCTCACGGTTTTTCAATTCCACCATTGACAGGTAAGCTTGTTGTTCACTCACCTGTTTGTGCAGAGGCTTAACTTCTCCTTTTATCTCCTCGACCTCCTTCTGTAAAACTCCCACTTTCTGAATGGCTTCCCCAGCTAATTCACGATTTTCAGCTGTTGCTCCTTGCAGATTCCCTATTGCTTGTGTGTGCTGGGAAACTTGTTCAGTCAATTTTTGAATTGAGGATGTCGCCTTATCTATTTTCAAAGACTGGTCGTCCACCTTTTGATTTAACTTTGACAATTGCTCCAGTATTTGTTTCAAAACTGCATCTGATCCACCTGTTGCCATATCTTCCTCAGTGGACTTCTCGGTTGTTTCAGCTTCCACCTTTTGTGCCACCAGCACAGTTGGAACCGACGATCGGCGTCCTTGGGTCAAAGTTGTTTGTACAAGTTGAGCTGGTTTTTTTTCCTTTTCTTTTTCCTTAGCCTCTTTAGTTTCCTTGGCTTTAGACGCTCTTGTTCTCCCTGCACCACTCATTACACATCTGTCAGTGTTCAAGGTCAGATTGTCTACTGTTCCATGGGAAAGACAGATCCAGTTATAAACAGCCAGTGAAAAAAAAGTCAAAACAAAAATCAGTTCCCAGGTTTTTATAATCCCAAAGCCCTGTAGGGGGAGTGCCACCAAGTTTCAAAGACAAAGAAGGAAGTTTTCCGCCATTAAAGTTCCAGTTTCACTCAGTTCAGAAAATCCAAAAGTCCCTTCACAGACCAAAAGTCCCCCAGAGCACTTTTAAAAGTTCAACAAAGCTTCATAAAAGGTGCCTGTAACAATATCACATCCAGCCTTTTCTGCTCAAAAGTATCATTTAGTCCCAATAGGTTTCAGTAACTGTATCCGCAGTTTAACAAAGTATCTCCTCCCCGGCAGCCCGACGATCTGGCTCTTTGAAATTTATAGTCCCAAAAAAGATAGGAGGAAAGTCCCAATTTAATACTTAAAGTCCCTTTTATTCAATAACCATCTCTGTTTTCTGTCTAGAAAATAACAACTCCGAAAGCGCACGGGAGCTAAAACTTCCACAGTCTCTTTTTAAGCGCTTTCCGCTTCTTGAGTCTTTGCTTTGATCTTGCCAGCAATGCCGGGAGGCGGACTTCCCTTTTTTCGTCTCCCGGTTTCAATCAAATTCAACAAATTGTTTGCAAATTTTTAGCCCCTTACTCACGGGTATGTTGCTTGCAGCTTGATGTTGGTTTTTAGGAAGAAAGGTCAGCGCTCATCTGCAACAGCCGCGCGGCTTCACATCTGCGGAAAGAGCGATGAACTCACAGCACCGCTCCCCCTCTCTCACTCCGGATCTCCTTACGGGGTCCCTTCTGTGATTTTGGGGTAGCTTCTGGTGCCCGCCGAGTCCCACGGCCACGGGCTCACTCTACCCGTGGTTTCTCTTAATGGGTCACCGCTATGCCGCAGCGTGTGACCCTTTTCCGCGGAGCCCCTCTTCAGAGAACGAAGAGGACCGCCATTACAGTTTCGCGCCGCCTCCGGAAGTGAAAAATATGTACATTAGGGGGGAAAGTATCAATTTCTTTTCTGCTGCTGCTGTTGCCCAGGACTGACCTGCTGATAGCCTGAAGGGCCCTGCCCTGCTTCTCTTTACCTGGGTTGTGGTGGGGCCTGACAGGCTCAGTAAAGGACTGCTGCTCGACAACTCTGACCCCCCCCCACATCATTCCTGTATACTTCTACCCCTGTACAATCAACAATCTTCCTCAAGACAATTTCATCCTCTTTATATTAATTTGGGGTCAGTCAAGCAAATCTTTCAAACATCACCACCACCATCTAATTGGGGTTTGTGTGACCCCAGCATCAGACTGGTAAAGCAGTTTCTACTTAAATAAAAGTAAAATTATCACACAATATCTTGAAAGGGAAAGGTACCTGCATCCTTTTCAGATCCAAATAATAAAGCTGCATATGGTGTCATACAAAGGACCCCAAATCAAAAGGTTAGTTAAAGAGCCATTGAGAGGCGGGAGACAAACCATATAGAGAGTCTTGCTGTTTGTATTATTAGCTGCTTGTGTGCTTGTTCATGGCAGTCATGTTTTCAAGATGCTCTTCAATCTGACAGATAGAAACGTTATTTTAAAAACAAATTTAAAAGGTGGGCATTCGATCCATTTTCACTATGAAGTCTCCCAATTTTTGCCTTCAACCATCCTCTAAAATTGAAACGCTCTCAACAGCTTCACTAAGAGTTGACATCCTTGTGTGTGACATCTCGTTACACTGGCAGTTTCTTGAACATCCAGCAAGAATAGAAAAGAACTCAGCTTATGTTGACACAAAACAGCATGATGAATTGTGACACACAAACACACACACATCTGTATCCCCCCCCCCCCACTATGTATTATTTTTCCCTGTGGTGGAATAATTACAATTCTTCTACCTGCACCAGGAATGGAGAATCTTTGGTCCTCTGGAGGCCAGTCCCCATCATCCTTGACCACTGGCCATGCTGCCTAGGGAAGATTGGGGATATTGTTAATACATGCTTTCTATTCAAAGTTCCTGTTTAATGGCTAAAATTTGCCAGTTTTCAAGAATTCCACAGCAGGAAAGTTAGCAAGGAAGGGAGCAAACTAATATATTTCTCCTTAAACAAGAAAACATTAAAATAAAAAGGAGTACTCATTAGCATGGCACGGTACAGAGCCAACAATATTCCCATTATTGCTTATTATTACTATTACCAAGACTCTTTTCAAAAATAGATTAGAGGTTTGGAAGAAACTCAGCTGACAAAGGAATTGTGAGAAGCAGAAAACTCCATCATTGTACCCATTATTTGCTTTAAAGGAAAACTAAGCACCTCTAAGTAATCATCAGGTATACTTTATTCATCAGCACTAATTATATATGAAGCATCCAAGTATGAAACTAAGGCATTAATAATGGAAAAACTAACTCTAAGAGAATGGTTTTCAGGACTTTTTTTTGCCTCAGCCCAAATTTCATAGAATCATAGAATCATAGAATCATAGAGTTGGAAGAGACCACAAGGGCCATCGAGTCCAACCCCCTGCCAAGCAGGAAACACCATCAGAGCACTCCTGACATATGGTTGTCAAGCCTCTGCTTAAAGACCTCCAAAGTAGGAGACTCCACCACACTCCTTGGCAGCAAATTCCACTGTCGAACAGCTCTTACTGTCAGGAAGTTCTTCCGAATGTTTAGGTGGAATCTTCTTTCTTGTAGTTTGGATCCATTGCTCCGTGTCCGCTTCTCTGGAGCAGCAGAAAACAACCTTTCTCCCTCCTCTATGTGACATCCTTTTATATATTTGAACATGGCTATCATATCACCCCTTAACCTCCTCTTCTCCAGGCTAAACATGCCCAGCTCCCTTAGCCGTTCCTCATAAGGCATCGTTTCCAGGCCTTTGACCATTTTGGTTGCCCTCCTCTGGACACGTTCCAGTTTGTCAGTGTCCTTCTTGAATTGTGGTGCCCAGAACTGGACACAGTACTCCAGGTGTGGTCTGACCAGAGCAGAATACAGTGGCACTATTACTTCCCTTGATCTAGATGCTATACTCCTATTGATGCAGCCCAGAATTGCATTGGCTTTTTTAGCTGCCGCGTCACACTGTTGGCTCATGTCAAGTTTGTGGTCAACCAAGACTCCTAGATCCTTTTCACATGTACTGCTCTCAAGCCAGGTGTCACCCATCTTGTATTTGTGCCTCTCATTTTTTTTGCCCAAGTGCAATACTTTACATTTCTCCCTGTTAAAATTCATCTTGTTTATTTTTGCCCAGTTCTCTAATCTGTCAAGGTCGTTTTGAAGTGTGATCCTGTCCTCTGGGGTGTTAGCCACCCCTCCCAGTTTGGTGTCATCTGCAAATTTGATCAGGATGCCCTTGAGTCCATCATCCAAGTCGTTGATAAAGATGTTGAATAAGACCGGGCCCAAGACAGAACCCTGTGGCACCCCACTAGTCACTCTTCTCCAGGATGAAGAGGAACCATTGATGAGCACCCTTTGGGTTCGGTCAGTCAGCCAGTTACAAATCCACTGAGTGGTAGCATAGTCAAGACCGCATTTTACCAGCTTCTTTACAAGAATATCATGGGGCACCTTGTCAAATGCCTTGCTGAAATCAAGGTAGGCTACATCCACTGCGTTCCCTTCATCTACCAGGCTTGTAATTCTGTCAAAAAACGAGATCAGGTTAGTCTGACATGACTTATTTTTCAGAAATCCATGCTGACTATTGGTGATCACAGCATTCCTTTCTAGGTGCTCACAGACTGTTTGCTTAATGATCTGTTCCAGAATCTTCCCTGGTATTGATGTCAGACTGACTGGGTCCTCTCTTTTCCCCTTTTTGAAAATAGGGACAACATTTGCCCTCCTCCAGTCTGCCGGGACTTCGCCTCTTCTCCAGGAATTCTCAAAGATGACTGCCAGTGGTTCTGAGATCACATCTGCCAGTTCTTTTAATACTCTTGGATGCAGTTCATCTGGCCCTGGAGACTTGAATACATCTAAACTAGCCAAATATTCTTGTACTATCTCCTTAGTTATTCTGGGCTGTGTTTCCTTTGCTGAATCATTTGCTCCAAATTCTTCAGGTCGGGCATTGTTTTCTTTATCGGAGAAGACTGAGGCAAAGAAGGCATTGAGGAGTTCAGCCCTTTCTGTGTCCCCTGTTTGCATTTCACCATCTTCTCCTCTGAGTGACCCCACTGTTTCTTTGTTCTTCCTTTTGCTACGAACATACCCATAAAAGCCTTTTTTGTTGCTTTTAACCTCTCTAGCAAGCCTGAGTTCATTCTGTGCTTTAGCTTTTCTGACTTTGTGTCTACACGTGCTGGCTATTTGTTTGAATTCCTCTTTGGTGGTTTCCCCCCTTTTCCATTTTTTGTACACATCCTTTTTTAATCTTAATTCAGTTAAAAGTTCTTTAGATAGCCACCCTGGCTTCTTTAGGCACCTTCCACGTTTCCAAATTTGCCTAAGTCTGCAGCCCAACAAATTCTCAGGATCGTTTTACAAACATTTACCTTTACTGCACACTGTTTATGGTTTCTTGCTCCAGTCCTTCCCACTGTAGCCCTCACAGGAGAGGATCCTCTCGGTGTTTATTGTGGGCTTTATCCTGCTGCATGGGTCCTCCTACCACCTCAAGAGAGCTCAGCTATCAGAAGGCAGAAGAGGCGCATTTCCCAGATACACTCAGTAGAGGACCAGACCTCCTTGGACAGAGACCTTTTCCATGGCACAGGAGCGTCCTGGAGAAAGCCTATTTGCACAGACATCTTTAACGCCTGCTTGGCCTTGTCAGTTAATAGCGCAGTTTACTTTGCTACTGTTTACTTTGCTAAGGAAGCCTCCTACTTGAAGAACTATGCCAAGGAAGCCAACGACAAACTGTTTGGTGTTGATGGGTCACTATTGGAGAGGTAGCTCAAAGCTTAGGTGGTGTACCCCCAGATTTTTGAAGAAAAATTCAGTGGTGCATCCCGGGGTATCAGCCCACGTGTAGTTCAGATTCTGCAGTTTGATTGCACCCACATGGCAGCAAATGCATCGTGCTCTGTGTCAGAGCTGGCCCACACCTCCTTGCAGGCATGTCTTAAGCTTTAAGACCATGGGCCTCCAACCATTTGGGCCATATGACCAAGTAAGGCAACTGTCCAACTGCAGCAGCCCCATTTCCTTTGTAAAAGACGATGAGGAAACAAAAAGGTGAAGAAATAAGAAAGCACAGATTTTTGAAGAACAATTCAGTGGTGCATCCCGGGGTATCAGCCCATGTGTAGTTCAGAATCTGCAGTTTGATTGCACCCAAATGGCAAAAAATGCAGAGTGCTCTGTCTCGGAGCTGGAAAATCAATAAAAAAAATTGAAAACCCCCCAGAAAGATTGAAAATCTCATTTTCTTTAGGAAAACAAGGAGAACGGGGGATTAACCTCATGCTCTGAAAAGGCTGCAAAACAAAGATCATGCATAAATTGTGCCTAAGGAAGGTTCTAAACAGCTGAGGGGTGTAGGTTGGTCCTGCTGCTAGTACCCTTCTGGCTTTTAAGAGCCGCAAAACTGCCGCAACAAACGAGGGTTGTTTAAAAGATAGGGAATATAGAATGCAAAATGGTTGACAATTCAGACTGCCTGCTCTGGTCCAGTCCTGTACTGACAGTACCTTCCCAGAGTATGATATTGTGATGTTTCCTTTGGAGGTCTTTAAGCAGAGGCTTGACAACCATATGTCAGGAGTGCTCTGATGGTGTTTCCTGCTTGGCAGGGGGTTGGACTCGATGGCCCTTGTAGTCTCTTCCCATTCTATGATTCTATGATTCTATGATCTCAGCCGTTCAAACAGTGGCTTGGGTGGGTGGCACCAGTCACAGATAAAGTGCCTTTGCCCGTGCAAGTGGGAGTTGGCCCCCTTCACACCTTTTGGACTTGGGAGCTTTCAGTGTGTTAAAAGGTCATTGTCCGCCTAGTCATAGGAGGCGATAGCAGTGGGGCAGCTACAAGAATTCTTGGAAAACACAGATGATTTAAATCCATGCCCATCTGGGTTCAATCCTGGCCGAAGAACTGAGTCAGTCTTGGTCGCCCTGATGGATGACCTTTGCAGACAGCTGCCTATGAAAATCTAAGGGTTATGAGAATCGGAGGCAGTGTATCTTTACTTAGTTGCTTCCATTTTAAGGGGGGAAGAGAAGCATGCATGTGTGAAAAACAATGTTGTCCAATGAAATTTGATATTGTGTCACACCAGGCCCACAGATGTTTGAAGAAAAATTCAGTGGTGCATCCCACGGTATCAGCCCATGTCCCCCAAGACGGCATGAGCACAACATGGGGTGTGCTGAAATTGCATGACCCCAGGGAATATTTTTTTTTGGGGGGGGGCGCTTCAACATTTTGGGGGCCCTCAGCCCATGTCCCCCTAGACGGCATGAGCACAACATGGGGTGTGCTGAAATTGCATGACCCCAGGTAATTTGGGGGGGGCGCTTCAACATTTTGGGACCCCTCAGCCAATGTCCCCCTAGATGGCACAAGAACACCATGTGGTGTGCTGAAATTGCATGACATGACCCTAGGGAATTTTGAGGGGGACCCTTCAACATTTTGGGGGCCCTCAGCCCATGTCCCCTTAGATGGCATGTGCTGACATCACACTGCTCCAGGGCATTTTGAGGGGGGCACCCCCTTGAAAATTTGGGGTCCTTGGCCTCCCCATCCTGTATATGTCACAAGCACACCATGGGGGTGTGCTGACATTGTGTGATCCCAGGGATTTTTGAGGGGGCCCACGCCTATTGAAAATTTTGGGAGTACCTTGACCCCCTAGATATCTCAAGCACACCATAGGGAGTGTTAAAGTCTCACTGTCCCAGGGAATTTTGAAGGGGCCCACCCCTTCTTTAAAATTTCGGGGGTCCTCAGTCCTTTGCCACTATAGGCTGTGCAGTCATGCCACAGGGTGTGCTGATGTCAGGCCTCTGGATTTCCCTCTTGCATAGATGCTGTATTGGGTCCCTGGACAGCAGGTGGAGGATATCTGCAGGATTAGGAGCAACTGAGGAAAGACACAGTTGTTGAAAATTAGGCTTCGGGGTACTTATAGAGGAGAAGGAACTTGACTGGGAGTGGGATTTGTGGGGCTGGCAGGGTGAGGTTTGGGGCTGGGGCTGGGGCTGGGGCTGGGGCTGCAGCAAGAAACTGCTAGGATGTTTTCCTTGGGGGAACAGTTTGCGATAGAACACTGGGGAAAGAGTTTGTGGTGTAAAAATCCTTTTTTAAAAAAGTTTGTATTTATTGATTGATACTTGTGCTAAGACAGACAGAAATAATATTCATTATAAATATATATTTTATAATATACTGAGTTAAAACAGCTACTTAAGCTAAGAAAGAGCAGAAAGAAAGTCAGAAGGAAGAAAATACAAGAAAAAGAGAAAACAAAAGTAGAAGACAAAGGGAAAGAAAGAAAACAACTAAAGGGAGAGACTAGAATAAAAGGACTTCTGGGTCTCAGTAGCTACGTATGATACTGGTTTATAGAAAATAGAATGTTAAAGAGAGTATTTTTTTTCAATCTTCAAATTCAGATACTGCAAGTTCATTTTCTCTTTCACACAAAAGGTCCATAGGAAACTTCCAATCCTTAACAAATGCTAGTAACGATTTTTCTCTAATTAAACATGTTAGCTTAGCCATCTAAGGCAATGTGGGGTAAAACTCCTGTGGTTGTAGATATTTTTATTTTATTTTTTGCAGCAAGGGAAGGGCTGGGAGCAAGGTCATTGAGGCTTCTCCCAGTCCATGAAATTCAGAAGCATTATAAACAAACATTACAATTCAACTTTAGCTTAAACACATTACTACTTTCATCTCGGGTTTCCCCCACCTTAAAAAAGAAAGAAAAAATGCTTTCAGACTACCCAAAAAGGATTAGCAATGAGATTGTAAACTTGAGGACGGGAACTATCTTTTTTGTTTGTGTGTGGGGAAAATTTTTTACTTAGACATAATATTTGTACCTACTTAACATTTGGTTTATCAGTTTTCCTACTACATAAAGACCAAATATTAATACAACTTTTATAGTAGCAAAAAGCAAAGGCAGCTTTGCATAGCCTATTGCGTTTAGGCGTTATTCAAGCTTAAGCTTTAGGCCCGGACCAAAAATTTCAAAGCCAATGTTTCCAAAAGATTGTGCTGTTTTAATATTAAGTGTGAAAACATTTAAACAATCGTCACTTACAGTTCCCATAGTTGTTTGCTAATAGTAATGGAGAATCTGTGACTCTTTTGGATGCTATTGGGACTCTAGCTGGAAGAGAAGCTGGAAAAGGAATAGCTGGGGAAAGACACAGCTGTTGATAATGAGGCTTCAGCGTTCTTAGAGGAGAAAGGGGCGAGGCAGAAAGGCTTTTGATTTTCTTTCACCCATAGAAGCCCAGCTAATACATTTATATACATTAGAAAATTTCAGTACTTCCTAATCCATGAAATTCAGAAGCTTTATAACGAAACATCGCAGTACACCTTTAGCTTAAACACATCCCTGCTTTTCTCTCTGGTACTGAATGTGGGAAACACCCTATGTGCTTTACAGGCATTTCACACAACCTTGCCATTACTTGATAAGTGTAATTGCGTGTCAAGGTCCCCAAGCCACCCCTCAAATAACTCACAACACACACATAATTTTTCTTTAAGGTTTTTGGCATAATTTTGGCCACAACTTTATTAACATACATGATTGTTAGTGGTTGCTTAGGCATTGGTTAAGACTATCTGTCGTCGTCCCCCCCGCCCCCCGCCTGGGGACAGAACTTACTTCCGGATTCCACCGAAAGCCAGTAAGGGAAAACAATATTGGGGAGAAATGGAGCTGAGCGACAGGCCCTCACTTCTCCCCGCATGCTCCCTAGGGCTTGCCGGTCCTAGCCCCATTCCAGGGATTCGGACAAAAACATGGCAAGCCCCTGGGTTCCTTTAACGGAATTCCCTTTCCGCAGCAGCGTTGGAGGGGCAGGCCCAGCCAGTCCTTGCCCCTCTTCCAACCAATTTGATAACCAATGCCTAACCACAACTTACAAGTTGTGACAATTTGCAGTAGGCAAAAAACAAATCAGCCAGATGGACAAAATTCCTACCAGTCCCCTGCCACAGCAGCAGATGACCCCATGACAGGCATAGCAAGGTCAACGCAGAAAACCCTTAAATTTAGGGCGGGCGGGAAAGAGAAAGTTTCCAAGCTGCGTGCACAGAATATAAAGCATTAGATCCCTCCCACCAAATTGCAACACATAAATTGCCCCAGCAACTCAACCAACTAATCATTGCCACAGGCCAACTTTCCAATCCTGCCTGGCAACCAAGGGGGGGGGGTGGCCTGATAGACCCCACCGCAACCAGTGCTCTCCATTAAGGAGAACACTCTTTGTCACATGAAAGTGGTGGGGCGTGGGTGAGAAGGCAAAACCTGTTTACATCCCAGGGGAAAGATGTAGCCTCTTCGGCTGTGTCTGTCTTTCCAACCAGGGAAATGTTAATGCAATTTGGACTGTAAACAGAGTCAGGTACAGCTGTCCCCATGATCATAGCTGGAAGAAAATTACATCTGTGTCCACAGAAATGCCTGCCAGTGTTTCAGTTCATGCTTACATGCCCACATGTGATTTCAGCTGAAGTCTGCTTATGTGCTAGGGAAATCAAGCAGGCAAACATTTGGCAGCAACTCGCCATGCACTCGTAATGTACAGTACTTCCAGTCTGTAGGATGGTTCAGTTAAGAGAGATGTGATGTTTCGTTTCTCTGTGCCAAGTAACTGCAGCATCACAAGCAAGTTCCCCAGAGGTTGCAAAACTTGACACAAAGATTCCATAAGCCCCTCTGCTTCTCAAAAGGCTAAACTGTGCTCTCGCCTCTTTTTTTTGCTCATTGTTAGTGCCCTCGTGTATGCATCTTGCTTTGTTGGGTTGCCAGGCTCCATAGAATCCTAGAGTTGGAAGAGACCACAAGGGCCATCGAGTCCAACCCCCTGCCAAGCAGGAAACACCATCAGAGCACTCCTGACATATGGTTGTCAAGCCTCTGCTTAAAGACCTCCAAAGGAGGAGACTCCACCACACTCCTGGGCAGCAAATTCCACTGTCAAACAGCTCTTACTGTCAGGAAGTTCTTCCTAATTGTTATGGTAAAATCTGGGTGCGAGGCTGCTCTGCCACCCAGCTCGCCGGACTAAGTCCGCAGGTCCCTGCGGAGGAAAATGAGCTCAGCCGGAGACAGGAGCAAACTGCAGAAGATCCAAGTTTATTGAGCAACAGGTTCAAGGCGAGATTGAACAGCGAGAAAGGGGTGACATGAACTTTTGAAACTTCCCTCCATGTCCCAGAATACAGTGCAAAATACATCCCAGTTACATCATGAATACATTAAGAAGAGGTTGGGTTACACAGAATTAACATATGGAGGAGGGAGGGGGGAATATGCAGAGCTGGAGATATGCGCAGATAAGCACATCCTGAGTACCGGTGATGAGAAGACAATGGTCCATGTATGCATAGCCTGCCACCTGGCATTGCCCGGAGGAAAGGCTTGGCAGAGTGATTTGACAGGATTAGGGTCTTGACACCTTGCTTGAGGGATTATGGAGGACAGGGGAGGTGTCATGGAGTCCTAGAGAAATTGAGCAAATTGGCACGTTGATTTTCTATGAATTTTATAGATTTTAGTCCCTTTTGACATTGACAGTTGGAAATAAATGGATATATTGTAGCGAAGAAGAAGGTGAAGAAGACACGCCCCCCCTTCCGTATCATAATGTTTAGGTGGAATCTTCTTTCTTGTAGTTTGGATCCATTGCTCCGTGTCCGCTTCTCTGGAGCAGCAGAAAACAACCTTTCTCCCTCCTCTATGTGACATCCTTTTGTATATTTGAACATGGCTATCATATCACCCCTTAACCTCCTCTTCTCCAGGCTAAACATGCCCAGCTCCCTTAGTCGTTCCTCATAAGGCATCGTTTCCAGGCCTTTGACCATTTTGGTTGCCCTCCTCTGGACACGTTCCAGTTTGTCAGTGTCCTTCTTGAATTGTGGTGCCCAGAACTGGACACAGTACTCCAGGTGAGGTCTGACCAGAGCAGAATACAGTGGCACTATTACTTCCCTTGATCTAGATGCTATACTCCTATTGATGCAGCCCAGAATTGCATTGGCTTTTTTAGCTGCCGCGTCACACTGTTGGCTCATGTCAAGTTTGTGGTCAACCAAGACTCCTAGATCCTTTTCACATGTACTGCTCTCAAGCCAGGTGTCCCCCATCTTGTATTTGTGCCTCTCATTTTTTTTGCCCAAGTGCAATACTTTACATTTCTCCCTGTTAAAGTTCATCTTGTTTGTTTTGGCCCAGTTCTCTAATCTGTCAAGGTCGTTTTGAAGTGTGATCCTGTCCTCTGGGGTGTTAGCCACCCCTCCCAGTTTGGTGTCATCTGCAAATTTGATCAGGATGCCCTTGAGTCCATCATCCAAGTCGTTGATAAAGATGTTGAATAAGATCTTATTTATTTGTCTGTTCCCTAAGATTGCCCTCCCCCCCCCAACTTTGAAACGTGTCATTCATTTAATAAATGAGGGAGATGGGAGGGGTGCGTGTAGGAAGCTAGCATAAAGCTGCAGACAAACTGAGCAGGTCTGACAGCAAAAACCCTCAGTCTTGTCAAGTTTGTTTCAGAAATTCATCTCTGCTGCTACCATTGATAACTTGGATTACTAGACTATGCCAGTCCAGAGAACACCAGGCTGTTTCAAAGTGAGTTTTAGGAACATAGGAAGCTGTTTTATACCAGGTCAGCTGGTTTGTCCATCAAGCACAGTGTTGTCTATTCTGACTGGCAGCACCTCTCCAAGGTGTCAAGCAGAAGTCTTTTCAATCACTTGCTATCTGATCTTCTTAACAGGAAATGCCAAGATTTCAGTCTGGGACCTTAAACGTGCAGTGTATGTGCTGTGCCTCTAAGATTATGGTCTCTTCTTTGAAAGCAGATACCTTGTGTAGCAGCTCTAGACCCTTGGTTAGGGGTACTTAAAGGGTTAAGATGTTCTACATGAGCAGAGGCTTGGGCTCACAGGGCTCAAGTTTATTATTTCTTCAATACCAAGCTGCAATCTACTCTGAATTTTAGAGGCAAATGGCAAGTTGTCTTTTTTGAAGATTTCATTTAACTGGTGATACTGTAACAAGTTTTCTTATCCATTCTTGAATGTCTTTTGGAAGAGCATACATGAACGAATGGTGCATGCACACACACAAAAATGGCAGTGTAGTCCATACTTATTTAGCACCATGTAGTTAATCAGTTCCCTTTTCCTATTTGCAACCAGAACTTGAGGCATCTGGGGTTGACTTCTCTCCTGTTTGGAAGGTTAACCTTTGAAACCCTCAGAGATAGAACACTTAAAGCAAACGAATAAGAGAGTGTGGTTCCACTCATGGCCTACGGGTCCCAAGAATGTGGCCTCCAAACTACATCTCTTCCTTAAACCGGCAGGATGGCTATTATTTGGAAGAAGGGGGTAGTTCATCCCGATTCTGAGTTCTTATCTCTGCTTTGCTTTGTTGGTGGGCTGAACTAATTAGTGCCGAAAGCAGTCCTTGTTACCACATATGAGACTCTGGATAAGTGACAGGTCTTTGTGCAGATGTGAATCCTTTCTTTTTTGTAACTCACTGTTTTGTCTTGTCTGCATTCGGCATCCCACAGAACACGGATGTCAGGGGTTCAGGAGCAGAGGCGAGGGCAAGGGAGGAAACAGAGAGCGAGGGGGAGGAGGCAGAAGAAAGGATGAGTGATGACGACGACCCGAGATCTCCGAGTCTTTCCAGTGAATCAGAAGATTCACAAAAAGGAGCACCAGTGGCCAGGGCAAGGGGGGAGACTAGGGGGACACCCCAGGAAGAAAGAGCCAGAGGGGACTCAGAGGGGAGCAGTTGGAGATCGGGTCCAACGTCACCGCAAGAGAGTAGGAAAGAGGAAGAGCGCCAGGGAGCAAGCGCTGGCAGCTCGCAACAGGAGGGAGGGCACGAGTCAGGAGTGGCCACACCTTCATCGGGGAGCGAAGTGACGGTTAGACGGAAAGTGGAAGGTTGGGCGCGCGCGCCAAGTTCAAATGCACAGGAAGGTGGCGCAGTAGGCAGCCCGGAAAGGGAGCCAGGTCCTAAAGCCCGGCGCAAGGAGACAGGAGAGTCAGGGGGGTCAGCGTCAGAAGAATCCCGGAAGGAAGAGACCCAGGGGGGCAGAGGGACCCAGAGGAGAACTGTCAGGCGGAAAAGGTGGAGCAGGGCTAGGATATTAAGTTGGTGCGCAAGGGGCGGAGACTCAGACGGAGCTTCGCCGATCTAAGCATAAGACGTAGGGTTGCACGCAGCAGCTCGAGAATGGAGACTGTAACTCAATAAAGACTTTTATTTAACGATCGCTGGCTAGCGTGATCCTCTGTGAGCTAGGATCTGGTAGTAACCCTGACAGTAAGCTCCGTCCCTTCAAATTGTGGGCATCCATGGCCTCGCGGAGAGGAGGGAAAGCGGGTGCCTACAAGAGAGCTCACGAACGGCAGACAATATGACGGCCGAACAGCAAATAACGGAACTCAGAGAAGCAGTTTCACGACTGAATGCCGAGGCGCTGGCGTCCAGGAAGAGAGAGGAGGAAGCAGCTGCCGCCTACAGGGATCTCCAGGTCAGGTTGGACGTGCTTACGAAGCAAGGGCAACAGACACCCAAATCAGAGGGGATTGGGTTGGGGAGACGCACAGGCGGTCTAGTCTCGCACTTCGATGGGAATTTGCAACAGTACCCCAACTTTAGAGCAGACGTAATGTGTGCACTGCAACTACTGCACAAAGACTTTAGAGATGAACAAGAGAAAGTGGGGTTCATCATGTCCCATTTGCATGGAGACGCAAAAGCATGGCTGCGCAATTTGTGGAGAGATAAGGATCCTGCGCTCCAAAATGCGGACGCCTTTATTAAAGCGATGGATGGCTGTTTTTTATCAAGCATTGACGTGGATCTTGCCCGAAAGGAGGTGCATGGACTAAGGCAAGGGAGGGCCAGCGTAAGGCAGTATCATGCCCGCTTTTTCGCTTTGGTCAGTGCCCTGGAATGGGACAGAGATTCGGCTCCTGTCAGAGACCTTTTTTGGGAGGGCTTGCACAACTCGGTTAAAGATGAGATTGCGAGGGGGGAGAGACCCCGGACCACGCAGGAGATCGTTCAGAGGGCGCTGGCGGTGGGGGTGCGGCTGGAAGAACGTCCGTGGAGCAGGGACGAAGGGCGCAGCGGGCGCGAACCAGCCAGGGGCTCCTCCTTCCTTCCCAGAGAAGCAGCGCGTGCGCAATCCACGCCTCCAACAGGGGGAGGGGTGGAACCGATGGAGGTTGGGAGTGCAAGGGCTCAGTCAGCAGCCAGAGCCCTAGCACCGGCAGCAGTGAAAGCGAAGCCTCCTAGAGGGAACAGGAAGTGTTATATCTGCGAGGATCCAGGGCATATGGCGAAAGAGTGTCCCCGGAGGCTCCACAAGCACACTGCAGCCTCAGCAATGGTGACTGCAGCAACGCAGCACGGAGAACCACAGCAGGGAAACGACGATGTCTGGCTGGGGGAAGAGGCACTGGGGCCCAGCCAGACGTGTCAGTGAAGCAGTCCCCAGAGATTTTACCGCCCATGGACCCCCTCCCGCCCAAGCCAGTAGAGAGGCTCACCGCATCGCTCCAGCTACCCAATGGAATCACCATGGACGTGCCAATCACCGTCGACTCGGGAAGCAATGCAGACTTCATAGGGCAGGACTTTGTCGACCGGCACGCTATACAGTTGCTGCCTGCCACGCTGCCCCTGCAGGTTGTCACGGTGGATGGCAGGGAGCTGTTAGGGGGGCAAGTGGTGAAGCAGACGCCACCTATGGTGCTGCGGCTTGGAAATCACAGGGAAATCATCAGCTTCAACGTCACTCAACTCTCGGACACGCCTATGGTATTGGGCATGAGTTGGCTGGACAAGCACAGCCCGACGCTGGCTTGGTACCAGAGGCAGCTGACCTTCGGCTCTTCCTTTTGTGCTGAACACTGCATCATGCCCCAGCAGGAAGGGGAGCAAGAGGAGTCACAGCTGCTGCTAGGCACGCTGCAAGCGATTCCCCACAAGTACGCAGAATTTTTGGAGGTTTTCTGCGAGAAGGAGGAAGACAAGCTACCCCCCCACAGACCATATGACTGCAAAATTGACCTGCTGCCGGGGGCGGCGCTGCCCAAAGGGAAGCTGTATTCCATTTCTGAAGACGAACTGCAGGAACTCAAAGAGTTCATAGATCATAATTTGAAGCGCGGTTTCATCCGAGAGTCCCAGGCAGCGGGGGGCAGTCCTGTATTCTTTGTGAAGAAGCGAGACACGCCCCAAAAAAGACTCGTAGTGGACTACCGCATTTTGAACAGTGTCACCAAGCCGTCGGACTTCCCCATGCCCCGAATCGACGACCTCCTCGCAAAAGTACGCAAGGGCAGCGTGTTCACCAAGTTGGACCTGCGAGGGGCGTACAACCTCATTCGCATGCGGGAAGGAGATGAGTGGAAGACAGCCATGTTCACGCCCCTGGGCACCTACGAATATAGAGTTATGCCTTTTGGATTGCAAAATGGCTCCCACGTTTTTCAAGCTTTCATGCATCACGTGTTGGCGGGGCTCCTCTACAAGACGTGCGTCTGTTTCTTGGATGACATCCTGATCTTTTCGGAATTGCAGCAGGAGCATGACAGACACGTCAGGGAAGTGCTGAGCAGGCTACAGCAACATAGGCTTTACGCCAAGCTGGAGAAGTGCCAGTTCGACGTGACGGAGGTGGATTTCCTGGGCTACAAGTTGTCTGACAAGGGGCTCGCCATGGACAGCGCCAAGGTTCGAGCGGTGTTGGATTGGAAAAGCCCACGCAACCGGAAGGAGGTCCAACGGTTTGTCGGCTTCGCGAACTTCTATCGCAAGTTCATCAAAGGCTTCGCTATGCAGACAGCGGCCATCACGGACACGCTCAGTTCCAAGAAAAAGAAGTTCATCTGGACAGCGCAGGCGGAGCAGTCCTTTCAGGCACTCAAGCGTCTTTTCGCGTCGGAGGAACAGCTGCTTCATGTCGACCCCAGCAGGCCGATGAGAGTTGAAACAGACGCCTCGGACAGGGCCGTCGGAGCAGTCCTGCTGCAGAAGGACCCGCAGGGGGTTTGGAGGCCCGGAGCGTTTTACTCCAGGAAGCTCAGCAAGTCCGAACAGAACTACACCATCTGGGACAGGGAGTTGCTGGCTATTCATGCAGCGTTCAAAGCATGGAGGCACTTCCTGATTGGAGCCAAGCACACGGTGCAGGTCTGCACGGACCACAAGAATCCGGAGCACTGGTGCACGGCACAGTTCCTGAACCAGAGGCAGATACGTTGGGCTGAGTTCTTTGCGAACTTCGACTTCCGGATAGAGTATGTCCCGGGGGACACCAACATCATGGCGGACGCGCTCTCCCGTAAGCCACAGTATCTGGAGGATGCCACGCCAGCGGCCGCCATGCACATCTTCGCACCAACAGTGTGGGCGTGCGCTGCGGCGACAGTGGACCTGGAGGCGGTGCGACGAGCGTTGCAGAATGACTCCTTCGCGCAAGCAAAGATGGCAGAGATGCAAAGGGGCACGGCAGCGACCGACGGGTTCCAGCTGAGAGATGGATTGCTCATCCGTAAAGGGGCCATCTACGTGCCGGGAGACGAACTTCGCGCCAAGGTACTGCATCAGCTGCACGACGCGCCCACTGCCGGGCACTTTGGCAAGGAGAAGACGGTGGAATTAGTCGCCAGGGATTTCTGGTGGCCCGGAATGAGAGGGGAGGTCGCGGACTACGTGGCGAGGTGCGACACCTGCCAGAGGGCCAAACCAGTGCACAGACCGCCGGCCGGACTGTTGGAACCGCTGCAAACTCCGGTCGAACCATGGGAGAGAGTCGCCCTGGACTTCGTCACGGATCTGCCCAGCTCGAGGGGCAAGACGGCCGTGCTGGTGGTGGTGGACTTGTTCTCCAAGATGGCGCATTTCATCCCGTGTGCGAAGGTGGCCACGGCGGAACAAACCGCCAAACTGTTCATAGACCACGTGTTCAAGGTTCACGGTCTGCCACGGTCTATTCTGTCCGACCGCGGGCGGCAGTTCATCTCGAATTTCTGGCAGAAGCTGATGGGCTTCCTAAACGTCAAGATCAACCTGGCGTCGGCGAGACACCCGCAGACCAACGGGCAAGCGGAGCGGGTCAATGCCATCATGCAGCAGTACCTGAGATGCTATGCGAATCAACAGCCTGCGACGTGGGTGGATTACCTGCCGCTCGCCGAGTTCGCCTACAACAACACGAAGCACGTGTCCACGGGGGTCACGCCGTTCTTCGCCAACAACGGGAGGCACCCCAGAACCTTCCCGGGACTGGAAAGACTGGTGGAGGGGGAGCCGCAGACAGCAGATGCGTTCGCGTCGGAGTTGCAGGAGGTCCACGATCAGCTGCGGCGGCACCTGGAGCTGGCCAAACACGCATACAAGGTGCAGGCAGACAAACACAGAAGGGTTGGCGAAGAGATCCATGTGGGAGACTGGGTCTGGTTAGCAGCCCACGCAGTGCCGGCCAGGTCGTTGGCCAAGAAGAAACTAGGGCATAAGCAACTGGGGCCCTACCAAGTCGAAGAGCAGGTCAACCCGGTGGCCTTCAGGCTGGCGCTTCCGGAGGGTTCCAGAATGCATCCGGTGTTCCACAGATCGGTGCTCACTCCCTACAAGGCACCGCACAGGTTTCAGGAACCCGGAACGGCACCGAGTCCGCTCCGAGAGGGAACCAGGCAACGGGGAGTGGCACAGGAGGTGCGCCTCAACGAAGTCACGGAGATTTTGGACTCCAGATGGGGGGAAGAGGGGGTAGAATACCTTCTCGCTAAGGAGGGCACCCCGGCCAGTGCCAACAGCTGGGTGCCGGGCTACGCTTTAGATGAACCTCTGCTCAAGGAAGAGTTTCATGCCCTCTTCCCCCATAGGCCAATGCCAGCGGACTTTTTCGACGACTGGCTTTTCACGCCCACGCTTTCAGCCAGCACGTTCCGGGGGTTCGACTCGGATGAGGAACCGACACGAGACGCCCGTTCCCCGGAGGGGTCACCCTCGGGATCTGCTTCAGAACCCTCGTATTGGTGGGATGATCGACCAGAGGAGCAGTGGCGCAGGAAGTGGCTGGAGGGTCCAGGACGAGCAACGCCTCCAGAAGGAAGCGAGGGAGAGACGGACATGGACGTTTTCGGGGACGACCAGGGTCTCGAGCACGGCGGCACAGAGATGGAAGCAGAGGTGACCGTCGTCGACGAGAGCAGGGAGGAAGAACCGGAAGACTTCGGATGGAGGCCCGCCACGGGAAGCGAACTGTACCCGACATTCGTCCCCTTGACACTGCAGCACCCAGTTCCCGCACCGGAAGGAGGGGAGGGGGGAAGAGGGGGCTTCGAGGGGGGGATGGATGTCAGGGGTTCAGGAGCAGAGGCGAGGGCAAGGGAGGAAACAGAGAGCGAGGGGGAGGAGGCAGAAGAAAGGATGAGTGATGACGACGACCCGAGATCTCCGAGTCTTTCCAGTGAATCAGAAGATTCACAAAAAGGAGCACCAGTGGCCAGGGCAAGGGGGGAGACTAGGGGGACACCCCAGGAAGAAAGAGCCAGAGGGGACTCAGAGGGGAGCAGTTGGAGATCGGGACCAACGTCACCGCCAGAGAGTAGGAAAGAGGAAGAGCGCCAGGGAGCAAGCGCTGGCAGCTCGCAACAGGAGGGAGGGCACGAGTCAGGAGTGGCCACACCTTCATCGGGGAGCGAAGTGACGGTTAGACGGAAAGTGGAAGGTTGGGCGCGCGCGCCAAGTTCAAATGCACAGGAAGGTGGCGCAGTAGGCAGCCCGGAAAGGGAGCCAGGTCCTAAAGCCCGGCGCAAGGAGACAGGAGAGTCAGGGGGGTCAGCGTCAGAAGAATCCCGGAAGGAAGAGACCCAGGGGGGCAGAGGGACCCAGAGGAGAACTGTCAGGCGGAAAAGGTGGAGCAGGGCTAGGATATTAAGTTGGTGCGCAAGGGGCGGAGACTCAGACGGAGCTTCGCCGATCTAAGCATAAGACGTAGGGTTGCACGCAGCAGCTCGAGAATGGAGACTGTAACTCAATAAAGACTTTTATTTAACGATCGCTGGCTAGCGTGATCCTCTGTGAGCTAGGATCTGGTAGTAACCCTGACAACGCGTCTAACAAACCTCACCCATGCTGTGCAAAATCTATTGGAAACTGTCCCTATCTTCAAACATACAAAGACATATTATCCTGATTTCTCCCTCTCTCTTTCCATAGACTATGATCAGGCATTCCTCAGCTAGCTTGTCTGCAACCTATTTCCTTCACTGAAACAATGCCTGAATTATATTCTTGAAAGCAGGAGAGGATCATTCCCCCCCCCCTTTGTTTTCTTTTGAAAAGAACAACAACAAACAAGGTAGAGCAGAAATGGAGATCAAGGCAACAGATCTGGAAAGGTGCTTTGAAAGTCAGAATACAAACTATTCTAGGCGAAAGGGTGGACAACAGAAGAAAATATACAGATTGACAGGGACTGGCCTCAGGCCTGCTGACTGGGAAGTGGCATTTATTGACTCCTGCTTGCAGGGCTGAGAACTGGGAAAGGTGGTAATTCCAGCATCTTGTTTCATTGATTTCCATAGGATTTAAATATGACTAAAGGAGTGGTATAACGGTTAATTCTGCAGTGCTAGAGCTAACCATGACAGTCCCAAGTCATGTCCTCAATGCAAGTAAATAGCACAAGGCCCAGTTTATTAGGATCAGTATGCTCCTACATAAAGTTTCTTGGTGCAAAGCCGCATTGAGTGCAATGAAATTTATTTCTGGCTGCATAAGTACAACTTGCAAAACACACTGAGCTTTAACAAAATCTTCAGCCAGTGCAAATGCAGCTTTAGTTTTAATTAGAAATGCAAACAATATTGCACAGGAGTGTTACCATTCAAATTACTAATGTGCAGTAGGAACCCCATCAAAGTAATGAAATGTGTGGCCTTCCTTGGTTACTTCCCTTGTTCTCTTGACCTCCTCCATTCTAACGTTACGAAGAAACTTGAATGAGGCAAGAATAAGGGTGTAAATTAACTGGACACCCCTGCAGATAATATCAACACTCTGGTTCTGCAAAACGTCCAGGAATTAGATGCTTCTCTACATTCTCCTTTCAGCACACCACAGGACTAAAGTTTAACCAGTTCCATGTGTTTGTGATTTCCTCTGGTTAGCATATGTAACAACACCCAGAACTTAATTGTGTGCATATTTCAAGTCTCCACCTCTCCTCAATTGCTGCTCAAAATAATGCATACATTTTTTAAAAAAAAAAAACTGCCTGATAGAGCCATTTCCTTTTCTCTCACTTTTGTTTTGTTACACACACACACACACACACACACACACACGTAAGACAGAATTAAATGACATGGGTAAGGATATAAGGGGAACAGTTGAAGTTCTAACGAGGTCCTTGTGGATGGCATAATGACCCGCAGAGAATCTTGTGGTAGATAATGAGGTATGAAAAGCAATAAATCACGAGATTCTGAGAGAAATAAAGTTATACCAAGTTCAATATATGAAGGTGATGAATCAGGAAATAGAATGGAAAATTAAACAGATGAGACAAAGGACATTTGAATCGGCCAATTTGACAATTTCCTGCAATGATCGGTGCTTAGAAAGCCTATGATTCAGTTCCAGGAGATATTGGTGACAGGCGCTGTAAGGCAAATACTGCTTCAGCCTACCAAGAAATTCCTCTTGAAAGAAATTTGTCTCTCACCTGAGGGATAATTACCTCCTGTACCTGGAAATGCTTCATTTCAAATTACTGTGGACTTGACTGTTCACATAATTTCACTCTCTGTGCTTATGTGCACATTCCACATGTACTAATCCAGGGATTCAAAGGTGAAAAGTAGGCGAATAGGTAAGCAATGGCGGCGGTGGGGGGAGAATGGTGGGGCCAGAATGCACAAACTTTTCAAGGCTAACTTTACTGAAGCTGCATAGGCAGACCAAGCAGCTACTCACAGGCAGGAGAAGGGATGGCGGGCACAATTCAAGAGGCAGCTGCTATTCTGTAATCAGCTTTTTGCCAAATTGCAGTCAAATTCCTCGGATGTGACCCAGGCGTGTCCATCCACGTCCATCGCATGTCCTACTTGGCTACCTACATCCCATGCCTCCTGTGGCTGCTCAAGACGGCCACTTGCAGTCCCATAACAACCCAGCGGTGGCCAGTGGCGGCCCCTTCGGTATCGGAGGGACTGATCCCCCTGCCTAGAAATATTGAGGGGGCTGAAGCCCCATATACCCGTTACCCCTGCTTTCTTGTATCTTTTGGTTTAGAAAGGGGTCCTTACTGTCACAGTTGCTTCTCTCATAGGAGATAGATGGTGAAGACTCCACCTGTTCTGATTCTCTCATGTCCCACTCTGCTACCTATGGTGTGTGCCTCCTGCAGCTGTAGGTGACTGTCATTTGCAGCCCCATAACTACAACCTGGCGATGGGGGATAGTGGGGGGGGGGGCGGGCTGAGCCCCCATGGCCAGGATTTAATCCAGCTGGGAATGGATTTAATAATCTTGTGTTTTCTGAGAATGCATGTAGCTGCCCCACCAGTTTGCCTGAGATGGGTGGGAGGAGTTATTAACATTCCAAATTCTCCTTCATCTTTCACTCACTGGCCCATCTGTGTGGTGGTCAAATTCCTCAATGTGACCTAGATGTGTTCATCCACATCTGTCGTAAGTCCCGCTCAGGTACCTACGCCCGGCGCCAAATGAATTGTTTGGTCCCATAGGCTGCATTAAGATGGGGTGAAAAACTAAGGATTTTGCTCTAGTTTGAGTTGCCAATCATTCTGGTTCCTTCCTCTTGGTTAAAAGTTGTTTATTTGTTTGGAAACCTGTTATGATACCCTGCAGAATGCAAATGGATTAAATCAAATTCCCCCCCTCCCCTCTCCTCTCCTCCATCTTCGCCTCCCCTGCCAGGCGTGGCCATTCATATTTGTCGCATGTCCCTCGTGGCTAACAGGGCCCTTGGCCTCCCACGGCTGCTGGTGACAGTCATTTGTGGCCACAGCAACAGCCTGGTGGTGGGGGATGGCGGTCCCCTCAATACTGGGGGGACTGAGCACCCTTCCTAGAAATATTGAGGGGGCTAAAGCCCTGGGTGTCTACGAGGTCTGCCCTGCCTTGTACCTGCAGTCAGTCATTCCGGCCAACTGAGGCAACAAGTCCTCAGTAGAGAATCAGCTCTGCTGGGATCATTGGAATTCTGCAAATAGCAGGGGCATCAGTGCCTTGGTACTTCATCCTCTGTTGGGTTCCTCATCGCCTTTTACAAAGGAAATGGGGCTGCTGCAGTTGGACAGTTGCCTTATTTGGTCATATGGCACAAATGGTTGGAGGCCCATGGTCTTAAAGCCCAAATGGCAGGAAATGCAATCAAACTTCCGAATCTGAACTACACACAGGCTAACACCAGGCAGGCCCCAGAAGAAGGATCTTTCTTGTATCTTTTTGTTTACAAGGGGTCCTTGCTGTCATAGGAGCTTCTCTGCTAGGAGAGGTACGAGGTAAGTTTCTTTTCCTGCTTCTGCTTTCCCAACAAATATTTTAAATTGCTAAATTATGGCTTGATTTTTTTATTTTTTGTTAACTGCCTTGATCTTTTCAGAAGAAAGGAAAGGAGAGTGTAGCAGGAGACCCCCCCCCTTTCATTACACTGTAATGCACAAGCACCACACACACACACACCTCCCACCTCCCCGAGCCTGGAGAAGCCCCTTCTAGAGGGGCATCCCCTGAAAGCCTTCCGTAAATAAGGGAGCGCTAACTTGACAGCTCCGCACGGAACCCTTGTTATTTTCATATCTTTTCCCTGAGTAGACCGTGAAACTCTACCTCTCCCTATTCTTATTATGGGTTGACCAACTCTCCGAACTCGAGGTCAATCGGCTGCCGCTTCAACCAATCAGTGCTACCGAACAGCGCCCCTTGTGGCGGCCACGCAGGTACTGCAGGCAAAGGCGTGCTTCCCTATACTTTGACAGCTCTCAAATACAAAGTTTCCGAGTTCAATTGACTGTGACTGATCTAATCAAAATGTTGCAACCGGCTTCCGGAAAATCGAAAGCGCTTTGAACTTCTAGGACAGTTTTCTTCATAAATTCACTATAAATCAGCCATACATCGGATCTTCACCGGACCACTTTTATTCTGCTTCATATCACAAGGACTATCAAAGGGGGTGGCCTGATATCAATTGGCCATAATCCCTCAAGCGAGGAGGCACGTACACTACAGCCCTTCCCAGTTGGCATGGCAACCTTGATAGTCATCTTGATGGGCTCAGACAGAAGACTATCAAGAACACAACGAACTGCATACACTAGTGGATTCAACACGGACTATGACAAAGGGACAGTGATCGGATTCCCCTCAGGGGGCAGGAAACTGCGCCTATCCTTTTGTCTTCTGGAAATGACTCCTGGGGAGGGGGAAAAGGGGCTCCGGCCAGGTGTCATGGTACTCAGATTACCTGAGCAACCCCTCCCCTGACTCCTCCTGTTTTTAATGTAGTCATGATGTAGTTATGATGTATTTCTAGGGGTGTAACTCAGGGGATTAGAAGCTAATAAAAGTTGGGGTCTTCTTTTGTTCTGGGCTTCCATCTTGCTTCACCTTGTGGGCGGTGGGAGTCCTGTTGCGACAGTCTTTCTTCAATAAAGAGTGAGCCTACAGGCTGCTGATTTGCTCCAAATTGCTCTGGTTGGTGTCTTGATTTCTGCCCAAGGGAGCCCTCGGACTCTCCGGTAACAAGAGCAAAAGTAAAAATATTTTAAATAAATACATAAAGATATTCAAGGAGCCCATTGCTGTATACAGTGTTAATGTTACCATGGATTAAACTAGGGTTTTTTTAATTTAAAAACATTGTATGATTTATTCTTTGTACCCCGCCCATCTGGCTGGGTTTCTCCAGCCATTCTGGGTGGCTTCTAAGCAGCCCATGGGGGTCGTTTAACCGGCCCCCGAGCCACCCCAGAACTGAACTGCCCGCTTCGCGAGTCCCCACGTGCTGCACAAAACCAGCGCAGCACGGCGTGGGGTAAACCTTGCCAACCCCTGATTTAAGGCATGCCTGCAAGGAGGTGTCGGCCAGCTCTGACACAGAGCTTCTCCCCATCACCAGCCCCACAAGCTCGGGGGACAGATATCCACAAGCCTGGGGAGACCGGTGCGATTTCCTGCCGGGCTCCCTAGGCTTGCAGATAGCAGCCTGTTCTGGGGGCTGGGGTCGGGGGAAGCTCGGGCTTCCCTCGCCCCAGCCTCGCGCCTGGGGGGGAAATATTTTTTTTTCTTTATTTCCCCCCCTCAAAAAAAACTAGGTGCGCCCTATGGGCCGGTGCGCCCTATGGGGCCAAAAATACGATAACTTTTGGAAACTGATAAAAGGAAAAACCTTCCTTTGTTTAGGACTTCTTCCTGCTTCTCCCATGCGGTTGGGTGGGAGTCCTATAGCAACACTTTTGAATAAAGATGAAACCCTACTGGCTGCTGTTTTGCTCCTGTTTTCTTGTCTTTGTTTGGCAATCCAAGTGAGTCCAGGAATTTTCCTTTTACAAATGGCAACCTCTGTCTGTCCAGGCCCAATATTCATCCTCTTAGATGGGCCATCAACACCATTCATCATGCGTACCCTCCAACATTTCTCTGATGAAAACAGGGATGTTCTTTTCTGTAATAACAATAAAAATAATATAATATAATATAATATAATATAATATAATATAATATAATATAATATAATATAATATAATATAATATAATATAATATAATATAATATAATATAATATAATATAATATTTATACCTCGCTCATCTGACTGGGTTGTCTCATTTAAAAACATAAACATTAAACCTTTTTTTAATCCTTACACAGGTATGCCTTCAGATGTCTTTTAAAGGTTGTCTAGTTACTTATCTCCTTGGCTCAGGGGTAGCCTAACTCCATACCCTTCATCATTTCTCCAATGAAAACTGTCACATCCTAAGGAAAAATGGGACATTCCAGGATCAAATCAAAAACTGGGATGGCTTCTGTAATTCTGGGACTGTCCCTGAAAAATAGGGACACGTGGAGAGTCTGGTCATGTTAACACCTTTATCCCAGGTGAGGTCTTGGCTTGGAAATAAAGCTTAGCCTGCATTTTTCCACTGGCCTTCAATCTTCTTTAAACGCCCAGTATTCAAAATCTTACCATTTATTAATTTCTAGGGTATTGCCCTTCCAGTGGAACTGGTCCAAGATATACTGCTGCCTGACCTAAAGGATTTGATAAAGGCCCACCCCACCCCTAGTCCATGTACAGAGGCAGCTGAACAGACAGGTAGCTGAATCTTCCTTCCACTGCCCTCTACTACGTTTGAGGGCAGCAGGCTAGCTTAGGCCATCTGGGATGCTAGCCTCCATTCTCCAACATCCAGCTGCCACTGCCTAACTCCACGGGCTCTCCGCCCCGGGTGTCATACCTGAGGATGGGTGACGCTGCCGTGTCAACCCCATGGGACGCTCACCGTGGGTGGTGGCGCCCCTCTGCTCACTGCCCTGCCCCATGAGACGCTCACCGCGCTGCCTCCGTGGGCGGCTCCTCCCACCCCTGGGTGCACAGATGTGCACCACTCTGGGTGCTGGAGCAGCTAGCCCCGCCTCTGCCTGACTCACAGCATTTGCCACCTGGAACAGCCATAAAAATGTAAGATCAGGTCCATCTAGTGCAGCATTCCATTCTCACAGTGGCCAACCAGATGCCTGTGGGAAACCCACAAGAAGGATTCAAGCACAAGAGGCCCCTCCCGTGTCTCCAGCACCGGGAATTGAGAAGGATTGTGGAAGCAGAGCAGAGCCATCCTAGCTACTAGCCATCCTTCATGAATTTGCCTAATCCTCTTTTAAAGCCATCCATGCTGGTGGCCATCATTGCCTCTTGTGGGAGGGAGTTCCACAGTTTAAGTATGTGCTGCATGAAAATACCTCCTTTTAGGTGTCCTGAATCTTCCAACATTCTGCCTCATTGGGTGGTCACCTCCCTCTACTTAACAGTAGGCTCTGCCCTGTCATGATGACAAAAGACAAGCTCAGGCTACCTTTCGGGGTGGCCAGGATGACATAATAGCAGCACAGGACATTTCAGCTGACAGCTAGAGCGGGCATAAGACAAACAGACTGCTGCGTTGATATTTGACAAGGTGACCACAGCTGTGCTTATCTCCATTTCCATTCTTTGGCCACATAGAATGGTGTCGGCTTCCTTTGTTTCTGAGATACATGGTACAAGTGGTGAGGCAACACATGCCATGGTCACATTACTTTGTATCAGTCTGAGCATCTGTTTCTTTGGCCTTGACTGTCATTGTCAGCTGAAACCACAGTAACAGGCTTTCCTGGGCTGTGTCCTCATGCTACACCCCAACCCGCAATGGTCTGCTGAGTCTATCTTGAGCCATCATGAAATCAGGCTCTAGTCACTTGATCAGATTATCAGTACACAAACATGGAAAATTCTCTCTTCAAATGACTAATCTCTTCACCACATATTTATGTATTTGAGGGGGAAACACTGTAGCTCGGTGGCATGCAGAAGGTCCCAGGTCCCTTCCCTGGCATCTCTGATTAAATAAGAGCTAGGGAAGAATTGTCACTCCCTGAGACCCCATCAGGGCTATGCGGACAGATATTCTGTTGTTGTTGTTTTTTAAATCATGGTTTTTATTGAGTTTTCCATATTTCATTTCATTTTATAATACATATCCCAAGCTTACATTACTACTCCAAGCGAGCATCAACTTCCTTCCATCACTCTTTCTGACTTTCCTATTATTTTAACATATTTGTCACATTTCTATAATCACTTCTTTACCATATATAATCATTTAACAATCACCCTTTCATTTGTAAATTAGCTCCTTCTTTCCACATTACGAAACATTTCACATTAATGTTACAAACGTTTTTAGGTGTTTACAACTTTCTTTCAAATAATTTATAAATTTGCTCCAGTCCCTTTGAAATCTTTCAGCAGGTCGGTTCCTAATTTTCTCTGTCAACTTTGCCAGTTCCATGTACTCTACCATCTTTATCTGCCAGTCGTCTAGAGTGGGGAGAGCTCTTGCTGTTTCCATTTTTGGGCCAGGAGGATTCTTGCCGCCGTTGTGGAGTACATGAATAGGTTAACATATTTTTGATTGGATTTCCTCGTCAATTAATCCTAATAGAAATACTTCTGGCTTTTTACTATTTATAATTGTCAGAGCTGCTTCCAGATCCTAGCTCACAGAGGATCACGCTAGCCAGCAATCACTTTGTAAAAGTCTTTATTGAGTTACAGTTTCCATTCTCAAGCTGCTGCGTGCAACTCTACGTCTTATGGGTTAGATCGGCGAAGCTCCGTCTGAGTCTCCGCCCCCTGTGCACCAGCTTACTAACCTAGCCTTACTCCACCTTTTCCGCCTGACCGTTCTTCTCTGGGTCCCTCTGCCCCCCGGGGTCTCTTCCTTCCGGGATTCTTCTGACGCTGACCCCCCGGACCCTCCTGTCTCCTTGCGCCGGGCTTTAGGACCTGGCTCCCTTTCCGGGCTGCTTACTGCGCCACCTTCCTGTGCATTTGAACTTGGCGCGCGCGCCCAACCTTCCACTTTCCGCCTGACCGTTTCTTCGCTCCCCGATGGAGGTGTGGCCACTCCTGACTCGTGCCCTCCCTCCTGTTGTGAGCTGCCAGCGCTTGATACCTGACGCCCTTCCTCTCCCCTTGCCTCTGCTCCTGAACCCCTGACAATAATGAATTTTAAAAGGTAATTGACCTTTTTAAATTCATTATAAATAGTATCCCAGAAGATTTTAACTTTGGTACAAGTCCACCACATATGTAAGAAATTCCCTTCTTCTTCCCTACATTTCCAACATAATTTATCTTGGCTTCTATACATTTTGGCTAATTTACTTGGTGTGATGTACCAATGGTACATCATTTTCATTCAATTTTCTTTAAGTGCCACACATGCCGTAAATTTGATTGTTTTATTCCACATTACCTCCCACCTCTCAAAATCAATATTATGCTCCAGATCCTGTGCCCATCTTATCATCACACTCTTTACCTCCTCATCCTTTGTTTTGCACTCTAGTAGTACCTTATACATTTTTGATATCATTTTCTTATTACTACCCAGCAGTTCTGTCTTAATCTCTGATTGGATGTTACTAAAACCATTGCTTTTATTGTCTTTCTTAAAGATATCTTGTAATTGGTGGTGTTGTAACCAATCGGTTAATTTCCCTCTCAATTCTTTGAATGATTTTAACTTTAATTTACCATCCCCTCCACCAATAGCTCTCTATTGGTCCTTTCCCATGTAAACACGGAGTTTTACGTTCTAAGAGATTTTTATGTCTAGTCCATACCTCATACAAGGATTTTCTAATGATGTGGTGCAGAAACCCTCTGTGAACTTTTGTCTTTCCATACCACAGGTAGGCGTGCCACCCGTATCTATTATCGAATCCCTCTAAATCTAGTACCTCCTCATTGTCTAATGCTATCCAATCACACAACCAACAAAAACAAGATGCTTCATAATAAATTTTTAGATCTGGCTGGGAGAATCCACTTCTTTCTTTTGCATCAGTCAGGATTTTATATTTGATCCTAGGTTTCTTTCCCAGCCAGATATATTTAGAAATACGTTTTCGCCAGATGTCAAATTGTTTCGTTCCACATATAATAGGAATGGTCTGGAATAAGATTAACAGTTTTGGGAGCATGTTCATTTTAATAGCAGCAATTCTGCCCATCAACGATAATTTCATTCTGGTCCAAATTTCCAGGTCTTGTTTAATCTCTGTCCACACCTTTTCGTAATTATCTTTATATAAGTTGATGTTTTTTGTCATTAGCCATACCCCCAAGTATTTTACTTTTTTTTGCAATTGTTAGTCCTGTTTTCATTTGTAACTCTTCTATTTCTTTACTATCCATGTTTTTTGTTAGTAGTTTTGTTTTGCTCTTATTAAATTTAAATCCAGCAAGATGACAATATTCTTCTATTTTTTCCATTGCCTCAATTGAACTATTTATTAGTTGTTCCAACGTCAACACTACATCATCTGCAAATTGATGATAATCAATTATAATTGATGAATACTGCTGCATGATGGCGTTGACCCTCTCCGCTTGTCCGTTGGTCTGCGGGTGTCTCGCCGGCGCTAGGTTGATCTTGACGTTCAGGATGCCCATCAGCTTCTGCCAGAAGTTCGAGATGAACTGTCGCCCCCGGTCGGACAGTATAGACCGCGGCAGACCGTGGACCATGAACACGTGATCTATGAACAGTTTGGCGGTCTGTTCCGCTGTGGCCACCTTCGCACACGGAATGAAATGTGCCATTTTGGTTAACAAGTCCACTACCACTAACACTACTGTCTTGCCCCTCGAGCTGGGCAGATCCATGACAAAATCCAGGGCCACCCTCTCCCACGGTTCGAGCGGAGTTTGCAGCGGTTCCAGCAGTCCCGCCGGCGGTTTATGCACTGGCTTAGCCCTCTGACAGGTGTCGCACCTCGCAACGTAGTCCGCGACTTCCCCCCGCATCTTGGGCCACCAGAAGTCTCTGGCGACTAATTCTATCGTCTTCTCTGTGCCAAAGTGCCCGGCGGTGGGTGCGTCGTGCAACTGCTGCAGCACCTTAGCGCGGAGTTCGTCTCCCGGCACGTAGAGGGCCCCTTTGCGGACGAGCAACCCTTCGCGCACCTGGAACTCGTCGCTCTTCGCCGTGCCTCTGCGCACCTCCTCCATTTTCGCTCGTGCGAAGGAGTCTTCTTGCAGCGCGCAACGTACAGCATCCAGGCCCACGGTTGCCGAAGCGCACGCCCACGCTTCTGGTGCGAAAATGTGCTTGGCCGCCGCTGGCGTCGCCTCCTCGAGGTATTGCGGCTTCCTGGACAGTGCATCCGCCATGACGTTGTTGTCACCAGGGACGTACTCTATCCTGAAGTCGAAGTCCGCAAAGAACTCCGCCCAACGTATGTGCCTCTGGTTCAGGAACCTCGCCGTGCGCCAGTACTCCAGATTCTTATGGTCCGTGCGGACCTGCACTGTGTGCTTGGCTCTGATCAGGAAGTGCCTCCACGCCTTGAATGCTGCATGAATGGCGAGCAACTCCCTGTCCCAGATGGTGTAGTTCTGCTCCGACTTGCTGAGCTTCCTGGAGTAGAAGGCGCACGGCCTCGAATCCCCCTGCGGGTCTTGCTGCAACAGGACTGCTCCCACGGCCCTGTCTGAGGCGTCTGTTTCAACCCTCATCGGTTTGCTGGGATTTACATGCAGTAGCTGCTCTTCGGACGAGAAGAGACGCTTGAGTTTCTGAAAGGACTGCTCCGCCTGCTCCGTCCAGATGAACTTCTTCTTCTTGGAGCTGAGCGTGTCGGTAATGGCCGCCGTCTGCATCGCGAACCCCTTGATGAACTTGCGATAGAAGTTAGCAAAGCCGACAAACCGCTGGACCTCCTTCCGGTTGCGCGGGCTCTTCCAGTCCAACACTGCGCGAACCTTGGCGCTGTCCATGGCGAGCCCCTTGTCCGACAATTTGTAGCCCAGGAAATCCACCTCCGTCATGTCGAACTGGCACTTCTCCAGCTTGGCGTACAGTCTATGCTCCTGTAGTCGTTGCAGAACTTCCTTGACGTCTCTGTCGTGAGCCTGCTGCGATTCTGAAAATATCAGGATGTCGTCCAGGAAGCAGACACACTTCTTGTAGAGGAGCCCCGCTAACACGTGATGCATGAAAGCTTGAAAACAGTGGGAGCCATTTTGTAATCCAAACGGCATAACTCTGTATTCGTAGGTGCCCAGGGGCGTGAACATGGCCGTCTTCCACTCGTCGCCCTCCCGTATGCGAATAAGGTTGTACACCCCTCGCAGGTCCAACTTGGTGAACACGCGTCCCTTGCGCACCGTCGCGAGGAGGTCGTCGATCTTGGGCATGGGTGAAGATTGGTGCTTCTTCGCGAGCTCACGAAAGTCGGACGAGATGAATACTGAACAGCAGATAGCAGCCCTGCAAAATGCAGTGACACAACTAAACGCCGAGATACTCGCATCCAGGAAGAGGGAGGAGGAAGCAGCTGCCGCCTACAAGGATTTCCAAGTCAGGTTGGAAGTGCTTACAAAGCAGGGGCAACCGGGACCCAAATCGGAGGGAATTGGGCTGGGGAGAAGAGGAGGCAGTCTCGTATCTCATTTCGATGGGAATTTACAGCAGTACCCCAACTTCCGAGCAGATGTGCAGTTTGCGCTGCAACTGCTGGACAAAGACTTTAGAGATGAGCAAGAGAAGGTGGGGTTTATCCTATCCCATTTGCATGGAGACGCTAAAGCGTGGCTGCGCAATCTGTGGAGAGATAAGGATCCGGCGCTCCGAAGTGCGGATGCCTTCATTAAAGCGATGGATGCGTGTTTTTTATCAAATATAGACGTTGATATCGCCAGAAAAGAGATACATGGGCTGAAACAAGGGAGGGCCAGTGTGAGGCAGTATCATTCCCGCCTTTTTGCACTGGTCAGTGCCCTGGAATGGGACAAAGATTCAGCTCCAGTCAGAGACCTTTTCTGGGAAGGGTTGAACAGTGCGGTAAAAGACGAAATTGCGAGGGGGGAGAGACCCCGGAGCACTCAGGAGATCGTTCAGAGGGCGCTGACGATTGGAGTGCGTCTAGAAGAACGTCCATGGAGCAGGGACGAAGGGCGTGGAGGACGCGAGTCGGCAAGAGTGCCTTCCTTCTTTCCCAAGGATGCCGCGCGTGCGCAATCCACGCCTCCGCCAGGAGGGGGAGGGGAACCTATGGAGGTTGGAGGTGCCAGGGCTCAGTCAGCAACCAGAGCCCTAGCACAGGGAGCAGTCAAAGCGAAGCCTCCTAGAGGGAACAGGAAGTACTACCTCTGTGACAGTCCTCAGCACATGGCGAAAGAGTGTCCCCAGAGGCTCCACAAGCACACTGCAGCCTCCGCGACGGTAACAGAAGCAACTCAGCAAGGGGAACCAGCAGGGAAACGACGGAGTCTGGCTGGAAACAGAGGCACTGGGGACCAGCCAGACAAGTCAGTGAAGCAGTCCCCAGAGATTTTGCAGCCCACAGACCCCCTCCCGCCCAAACCAGTAGTGCAGCTCACCGCATCGCTCCAGCTACCCAGTGGACTCACAATGGACGTGCCAATTACCATTGACTCTGGCAGCAACGCGGACTTTATAGGGCAGGATTTCATCGAGCGGCACAATATAACGTTACTGCCAGCCACGCTGCCCCTGCAGGTTGTCACGGTGGATGGCAGGGAATTGCTAGGGGGGCAGGTGGTGAAGCAAACGCCACCGATGGTGATGCGAATTGGAAATCACAGGGAAGTCATCAGCTTTAATGTCACCCAACTGTCGGACACGCCTGTAGTATTGGGCATGAGTTGGCTGGACAGGCACAGTCCAACGTTGGCATGGTACCAGCGGCAACTAACCTTCGGCTCCTCTTACTGTGCAGAACACTGCATCCTGCCCAGACCGGAGGGGGAGGAAGAGGACACACGGCTGCAATTAGGCACGCTGCAAGCAGTGCCCCACAAGTACGCAGAATTTTTGGAGGTTTTCTGCGAGAAGGAGGCGGACAAGCTACCTCCCCACAGGCCCTATGACTGCAAGATTGACCTCCTGCCTGGGGCGACGCTGCCGACAGGGAAACTGTATTCCATGTCTGAAGATGAGCTACAGGAACTCAGGGAGTTCATAGATCATAATTTGGAGCGCGGGTTCATCCGCGAGTCCAAGGCAGTGGGGGGCAGTCCCGTATTCTTTGTGAAGAAAAAGGACACGCCCCAAAAAAGACTTGTGGTGGACTATAGGATTTTGAACTTGAAAACCAAGCCCACGGCTTTCCCCATGCCCAAGATCGACGACCTCCTCGCGACGCGTGTTCACCAAGTTGGACCTGCGAGGGGCGTACAACCTTATTAGCATACCGGAGGGCGACGAGTGGAAGACGGCCATGTTCACGCCCCTGGGCACCTATGAATACAGAGTTATGCCATTTGGATTACAAAATGGCTCCCACTGTTTTCAAGCTTTCATGCATCACGTGTTAGCGGGGCTCCTCTACAAGAAGTGTGTCTGCTTCCTGGACGACATCCTGATATTTTCTGAATCGCAGCAGGTTCACGACAGAGACGTCAAGGAAGTTCTGCGAAGACTACAGGAGCATAGACTGTACGCCAAGCTGGAGAAGTGCCAGTTCGACATGACGGAGGTGGATTTCCTGGGATACAAATTGTCGGACAAGGGGCTCGCCATGGACAGCGCCAAGGTTCGCGCAGTGTTGGACTGGAAGAGGGGTCCAGCGGTTTGTCGGCTTTGCTAACTTCTATCGCAAGTTCATCAAGGGGTTCGCGATGCAGACGGCGGCCATTACCGACACGCTCAGCTCCAAGAAGAAGAAGTTCATCTGGACGGAGCAGGCGGAGCAGTCCTTTCAGAAACTCAAGCGTCTCTTCTCGTCCGAAGAGCAACTACTGCATGTAAATCCCAGCAAACCGATGAGGGTTGAAACGGATGCCTCAGACAGGGCCGTGGGAGCAGTCCTGTTGCAGCAAGACCCGCAGGGGGATTCGAGGCCGTGCGCCTTCTACTCCAGGAAGCTCAGCAAGTCGGAGCAGAACTACACCATCTGGGACAGGGAGTTGCTCGCCATTCATGCAGCATTCAAGGCGTGGAGGCACTTCCTGATCGGAGCCAAGCACACAGTGCAGGTCCGCACGGACCATAAGAATCTGGAGTACTGGCGCACGGCGAGGTTCCTGAACCAGAGGCACATACGTTGGGCGGAGTTCTTTGCGGACTTCGACTTCAGGATAGAGTACGTCCCAGGTGACAACAACGTCATGGCGGATGCACTGTCCAGGAAGCCGCAATACCTCGAGGAGGCGACGCCAGCGGCGGCCAAGCACATTTTCGCACCAGAAGCGTGGGCGTGCGCTTCGGCAACCGTAGACCTGGATGCTGTACGTTGCAGGACGACTCCTTCGCACGAGCAAAGATGGAAGAGGTGCACAGGGGCACGGCGAAGAGAGACGAGTTCCAAGTGCGCGACGGGTTGCTCATCCGCAAAGGGGCCATCTATGTGCCGGGAGACGAACTTCGCGCTAAGGTACTGCAGCAGTTGCACGACGCACCCACAGCCGGGCACTTTGGCACAGAGAAGACGATAGAATTAGTCGCTAGAGACTTCTGGTGGCCCAAGATGCGGGGGGAAGTCGCGGACTACGTTGCGAGGTGCGACACCTGCCAGAGGGCTAAGCCAGTGCATAAACCGCCGGCGGGACTGCTGGAACCGCTGCAAACTCCGCTCGAACCGTGGGAGAGGGTGGCCCTGGACTTTGTCACGGATCTGCCCAGCTCGAGGGGCAAGACAGCAGTGCTAGTGGTAGTGGACTTGTTAACCAAAATGGCACATTTCATTTCATGTGCGAAGGTGGCCACGGCGGAACAGACCGCCAAACTGTTCATAGATCACGTGTTCAAAGTTCACGGTCTGCCACGGTCCATACTGTCCGACCGGGGGCGACAGTTTATCTCGAACTTCTGGCAGAAGCTGCTGGGCATCCTGAACGTCATGATCAACCTAGCGTCGGCGAGACACCCGCAGACCAACGGACAAGCGGAGCGGGTCAATGCCATCATGCAGCAGTACCTGAGATGTTACGCAAATCAGCAGCCTGCAACGTGGGTGGACTACCTGCCACTCGCCGAGTTCGCCTACAACAACACGAAGCACGTGTCCACGGGGGTGACGCCGTTCTTCGCCAACAATGGGAGGCATCCCAGAACCTTCCCGGAATTAGAGAGGGTGGGGGAGGGGGAGCCACAGGCAGCGGACGCATTCGCGTCAGAGTTGCAGGAGGTCCACAAGCAGCTTCGAAGGCAGTTAGAGCTAGCTAAGCACGCATACAAAGTGCAGGCTGACAGACACAGGAGGGTTGGGGAAGAAATACAGGTGGGAGACTGGGTTTGGTTGGCAGCCCAAGCAGTGCCGGCCAGATCGTTAGCTAAGAAGAAGCTCGGGCATAAGCAGGTAGGGCCCTACCAAGTCGAGGCACAGGTCAATCCGGTGGCTTTCCGGCTGACACTTCTGGAGGGATCCAGGATGCATCCGGTATTCCATAGATCAGTGCTCACTCCCTACAAGGCACCTCACAGATTTCAGGAGCCAGGGACGGCACCGAGCCCGCTCGGGGAAAGGACCACGCAGGGGGGTCGCCAGAGGGGGAGCCCATCAACGAGGTCACAGAGATTTTAGACTCCAGGTGGGGGGAAGAGGGAGTAGAATACCTTCTCGTCAGAGAGGGCACCCCAGCCAGTGCCAACAGCTGGGTGCAGGGCTACGCTTTGGAGGAACCTCTGCTCAAAGACGAGTTTCATGCCCTCTTCCCCCACAGGCCCATGCCAGCCGAGTTTTTCGACGACTGGCTTTTCACACCCACGCTTTCTGCCAGCACGTTCCTGGGGTTTGACTCGGACGAGGAACCGACACTGAGCACACGTTCCCCGGAGGGGTCACCCTCGGGATCTGCCTCAGAACCCTCGTATTGGTGGGATGATCGACCAGAAGAGCAGTGGCGCAGGAAGTGGCTGGAGGGTCCCGGGCGAGCAACGTACCCAGAAGAGACCGAGGGAGAGACAGACTTGGACGTGTTCGGGGAGGACCTTGGGTTCGAGCACGGCGGCAAAGAGATGGAAGCAGAGGTGATCGACGTCGGCGAGCGCAAGGAGGAAGAGCCGGACTTATCCAGTTGGATGTACGCCGCGGGAAACGAACTGTATCCGGCACTCACCCCCATAACAATGGAGCACCCAGCACCCACACCTGAAGGAGGGGAGGGGGGAAGGGGGGGCTTCGAGGGGGGATGGATGTCAGGGGTTCAGGAGCAGAGGCACAGGAAAGGGAGGAAACAGAGAGCGAGGGGGAGGAATCCGAAGGAAATATGAGCGATGACAGCGGCCCGAGATCTCTGAGTCTTTCCAGTGAATCGGAAGATTCACAGAAAGGAGCGCCAGTGGTCAGAGCAAGGGGGGCGCCTAGGGGGACACCCCAGGAAGAAGGGACCAGAGGGGACTCAGAGAGCAGCAGTTGGAAATCGGGGCCAGCTTCCCCACCAGAGCGCAGTAGGGAGGAGGGGTCCCAGGTATCGGGATCAGGCGGCTCGCCGCAAGCGGGAGGGCATGAGTCAGGATTGGCCACACCTCCATCGGGGAGCGAGGAAACGGTCAAGAGGAAGGTTGAAGGTTGGGCGCGCGCGCCAAGTTCAAATGCACAGGAAGGCGGCACAGTAAGCAGCCCGGATAGGGAGCCAGGTCCTAAAGCCCGCCGCAAGGAGGGAGAAGAGTCCGGGGGGTCAGCGTCAGAAGAGTCCAGGAAGGAAGAGACCACGGGGGGCAGAGGGACCCAGAGAAGGAAGGAAAGACGGAAGAGGTGGAGTAAGGCTAGAGTATTAAGTTGGTGTACAGGAGGCGGAGACTCAGACGGAGCTTCGCCGTTCTAGCTTCTAAGACGTAGAGCTGCGCGCTGCGGCTTGAAAATGGAAACTGTAACTCAATAAAGACTTTTGTACAGTGTTGCCGGCTAGCGTGGTCCTCTGTGAGCTGGAATCTGGAAGCAGCTCTGACAGTGTCTAACACAAAACCATCTTTTCGCTGCTATATGCGTAGAAAGAAGACGAATAAGCTTTGATTGGGCTTTTTTCAATTCGCATGGTGTTATTTGGGTGTGCGCCAGAATCACACCAAAACCAAAGCAAAAAGGTGTTTTGGGTTCCTTCTACATAAAAAGAAGATGATAAAGCTGTGATTGGGCTTATTTCAAATTGGTGTTTTTCGGGTTAGAATGCACGTTCAACCAAAAATCGAAGAGTGATAGGTTTCTTACCAGCGGAAATCAAGCATAGGTGCTTTGGTTTCATCGCAATAGGCAAAGGAGGAATAAGCTTCGAATGCTCTTTCGGTGTTCATTCACCCACAAATAGCAAAGCAGTGTAATAAGCCTAAACAAAGCCAAACAGGTTGTTTTGGTTTCAAAGTACATGAAAAGAATAATCTTGGATTGCAATTACTTCATGTCGTGTTTTTTGGTGTTTATGCACATTGACGCAGAAATCGCAAACTGTGTGCAATGAGACGAAAATAACACAACACCATCTTTTCGCTTCTATATGCGTAGAAAGAAGACGAATAAGCTTTGATTGGACTTTTTTCAATTCGCATGGTGTTATTTGGGTGTGTGTGTGCCAGAATCACTCCAAAACCAAAGCTAAAAGGTGTTTTGGGTTCCTTCTACATAAAAAGAACATGATAAAGCTGTGATTGGGCTTATTTCAAGTTGGTGTTTTTGGGGTTAGAATGCACATTCAACCAAAAATCGCAGAGTGACATGTTTGTTATCAGCCCAAATCAAGCAAAATTGTCTTGGTTCCATCTCAATAGAAAAAGGGTGATTAAGCTTCGAATAATCTCTTTCGGTTTTCATTAACCCACAAATAGCAAAGCGGTGTAATAAGCTCAAACAGGTTGTTTTGGCTTCAAAGTACATAGAAAGAATAATCTTGGATTGCACTTACATCATGTCGTGTTCTTTGCTGTTAATGCACATTGACGCAGAAATCGCAAAGTGTGTGCAATGAGACCAAAATAACACCACACCATCTTTCCGCTTCCATATGCGTAGAAAGAAGACGAATAAGCTTTGATTAGGCTTTTTTCAATTCGCATGGTGTTATTTGGGTGTGCGTCAGAATCACACCAAAACGAAAGCAAAAAGGTGTTTTGGGTTCCATCTACGTAAAAAGAAGATAAAAAAGCTCTGATTGGGCTTATTTCAAGTTGGTGTTTTTGGGGTTAGAATGCACATTCAACCAAAAATCGCAGACATGTTTGTTACAAGCCCAAATCAAGCATAAGTAAACATATGGTAACATCTCAATAGAAAAAGGAGGAATAAGCTTCCATTGCCCTTTCGGTGTTCATTCACCCACAAATAGCAAAGCGAAGTGTACTAAGCCTAAACAAAGCCAATCAGGTTGTTTTGGTTTCCAACTACATAGAAAGAAGAATCTTGGATTGCGCTTATTTCAAGTTGTGTTTTTTGGTGTTTATGCACATTGACGCAGAAATCGCAAAGTGTGTGCAATGAGACCAAAATAACACAACACCATTTTTCCGCTTCTATATGCGTAGGAAGAAGCCGAATAAGCTTTGATTGGGCTTTTTTCAAATCGCCTGGTGTTATTTGGGTGTGCGCCAGAATCACACCAAAACCAAAGCAAAAAGGTGTTTTGGGTTCCATCTACGTAAAAAGAAGATAATAAAGCTCTGATTGGGCTTATTTCAAATTGGTGTTGTTGGGGTTAGAATGCACATTCAACCAAAAATCGCAGACATGTTTGTAACCAGCCCAAATCAAGCATAAGTAAACATATGGTAACATCTCAATAGAAAAAGGACGAATAAGCTTCGATTGCCCTTTCGGTGTTCATTCACCCACAAATAGCAAAGCGAAGTGTACTAATCCTAAACAAAGCCAATCAGGTTGTTTTGGTTTCCAACTACATAGAAAGAAGAATCTTGGATTGCGCTTATTTCAAGTTGTTTTTTTGGTGTGTATGCACATTGACGCAGAAATCGCAAACTGTGTGCAATGAGACGAAAATAACACAACACCATCTTTTCGCTTCCATATGCGTAGAAAGAAGACGAATAAGCTTTGATTGGACTTTTTTCAATTCGCATGGTGTTATTTGGGTGTGCGCCAGAATCACTCCAAAACCAAAGCAAAAAGGTGTTTTGGGTTCCTTCTACATAAAAAGAAGATGATAAAGCTGTGATTGGGCTTATTTCAAATTGGTGTTTTGGGGGTTAGAATGCACATTCACCCAAAAATCGCAGTGACATGTTTCTTACCCGCGGAAATCAAACATGGGTGTTTTGGTTCCATCGCAATAGGCAAAGGACGAATAAGCTTCGAATGCTCTTTCGGTGTTAATTCACCCACAAATAGCAAAGCAGTGTAATAAGCCTAAACAAAGCCAAACAGGTTGTTTTGGTTTCAAAGTACATAGAAAGAATAATCTTGGATTGCGCTTACTTCATGTCGTGTTCTTTGCTCTTAATGCACATTGACACAGAAATCGCAAAGTGTGTGCAATGAGACCAAAATAACACATCTTTTCGCTTCCACATGCGTAGAAAGAAGACAAATAAGCTTTGATTGGGCTTTTTTCAAATCGCATGGTGTTATTTGGGTGTGCGCCAGAATCACACCAAAACCAAAGCAAAAAGGTGTTTCGGGTTCCACCTACGTAAAAAGAAGATAATAAAGCTCTGATTGGGCTCATTTCAAGTTGGTGTTTTGGGGGTTAGAATGCACATTCAACCAAAAATCGCAGACATGTTTGTTACCAGCCCAAATCAAGCATAAGTAAACATATGGTAACATCTCAATAGAAAAAGGACGAATAAGCTTCCATTGCCCTTTCGGTGTTCATTCTCCCAAACATAGCAAAGCGAAGTGTACTAAGCCTAAACAAAGCCAATCAGGTTGTTTTGGTTTCCAACTACATAGAAAGAAGAATCTTGGATTGCGCTTATTTCAAGTTGTGTTTTTTGGTGTTTATGCACATTGACGCAGAAATCGCAAAGTGTGTGCAAAGAGACCAAAATAACACAACACCATTTTTCCGCTTCTATATGCGTAGAAAGAAGACGAATAAGCTTTGATTGGGCTTTTTTCAATTCGCATGGTGTTATTTGGATGTGCGCCAGAATCACTCCAAATTGAAAGCAAAAAGGTGTTTTGGGTTCCATCTACATAAAAAGAAGATAATAAAGCTGTGATTGGGCTTATTTCAAGTTGGTGTTATTGGGGTTAGAATGCACATTCAACCAAAAATCGCAGAGTGACATGTTTGTTATCAGCCCAAATCAAGCAAAGTTGTCTTGGTTCCATCTCAATAGAAAAAGGATGATTAAGCTTCGAATAAGCTCTTTCGGTGTTCATTCACCCACAAATAGCAAAGCGGTGTAATAAGCTCAAACAGGTTGTTTTGGCTTCAAAGTACATAGAAAGAATAATCTTGGCCGACTTCCGGAGGCGGCGCGAAACAGCAATGGCGGTCCTCCTCAGCTGCTGAAGAGGGGCTCCACGGAAAAGGGTCGTGCGCTGCGGCACAGCGACGACCCATCCAGAAAAACCACGGGTAGAGTGAGCCCATGGCCGTGGGACTCGGCGGGCACCAGGAGCGACCCCAGAAACGTTGAAGGGACCCCGTAAGGAGCCCCGGATCGTGGAAGGGGGAGCGGTGCTGTGAGTTCATCACTCTTTCCGCGGAAGTGAAGTCGCGCGGCTGCTGCTGATGAGCGCTGTCCTTTCTTTCTGAAAACATCAGGCTCCAAACATCATACTCGTGAGTAAGGACTATAAGAATTTGGATGGGACTAAAATAGTAAATTTCGGCTGAAAGCGGGAGACGAGAAACAGGAAGTCCGTCTCCCGACACTGCTTTTAGATCAAAGCAAAGACTTTGCCAAGCGTGAAGCGCTTTGAAAGGGATATTTAAAAGAAACTCTCTTTTCCGTGCAAATTGTCAAAGTTTGAATTGGCAAGCTAGAAGGGCAGAGGAATTGACTGGATCTGAATTGAAATCCTCCCTCTTCTGAGTGGATTACAAAAGCTTAAATAACGGATCTCTGGGCTGCCGGGTTACTAAAAAACTGTCAAACTGCGGAAACTGTATCAGATGGAGTAGTTACTTTGAGCGCTGGAGGATACAAGTAAGAAACTGTTGCCTGCATCTTTATTGAAACTTTGTTCTATTTGGGGGAAACTTTGCAGTTTTAAAGGGACAAAGAAGGTTCCCCTGGAGTTTGTTCCTTTCCCCCCCTTTTTTTCCCCTTCTTTTTCCTCTCTCCTCTTTTGGATTGCTGGATTAATGGCGGAAAAAGTTTCTTTCCTTCTTTGAGTTACAGGGAAGCTCCCCCTAGTGGATTTGGGATTAATAAATCTCTGGGAACTGCTTTTTTGTTTGGATTATCCTTTTGGTGATTGTTTATGCTTTGGACTGTTTTTCCCATGGGATCTACAATTTGACCTTGACACATAGACAGCTGTGGAATGAGTGGCGCAGGGAGAGCAAGAGCTGCTAAGTCGAAAGCAAAACAAACTGTACAACAATTGTTACAGACAACATTAACTGTCCAGCCACGTAGATCATCTGTTCCTACCGTTCCCACTGTTTTGACATTGCAAGAAAGAGAAACGGCTCAGCCAGCTCAAGAGCCAACTTTAGAAGATATGGCTTCAGGAGGTTCTGATCTAATCTCTAAACAAATTTTGGAACAGTTGGCAGCTTTAAATACAAAATTTGATCAAGTTACGACTACTATTAATAAACTGACTGAGCAGGTTTCCCAAAATACACAAGTAATTGGGAGTCTCCAAACAACAACTTTAGAAAATCGCAAATTGGCTGAACAAGCGAACCAAAAAGCAGAACAAGCTAACAAGAAGGCTGAGGAAGTACAAAAGGAAGTAAGGCCACTATGCAGACAGATTAATGATCAGCAGGCCTATCTGTCTATGGTGGAATTGAAAAATCGGGAAAATAATCTTAGGCTAAGAGCTATTCCAGAACTTGAAGGAGAAGATTTGATTGGGTACTTGACATCAGAACTATCCAAGTTCTGGGATATAGAAGAAGATAAAGACTTTAAAATTGTTACTGCTTTCAGATTGGGAAGATTGGTGAGAAAAGACAGATCTAGAGATTGCCTGATCATTTTGAGATCCAGGCAAGAAAGAGATAAAATCTTGGGCCTACACTTTAAGAAACCACTGGTGATCCAGGACAAGAAGGCAGAAATCTACAGAGATATTCCGAAACAACTTTTGGATTTAAGAGTTACATACACAGATCTAGCAAGATTATTGAGAAACAACTCAATTCCCTATAGGTGGGAGTTCCCCCAAGGACTATCTTTCAACCTTAAAGGGAAGAAGGTCAAAATTAGAACACCAGAGGACCAGCAAAAATTTCTACACGATCACGGAGAGGATCTTCAGAAGGGGATAGCAGGGGCCTGGCCGCCACCCCAACCTGAGCCAACACCTGTCCCAGCCCCGGATGAAAAGGAAGACACACCCCTTTAGGACTTATAGATTAAACCAGGATGTCTCTGCAGCTCTTAAGTTGGAACATAAATGGTGGGAATTCCCCGGAAAAAAAGAGGAAGGATCTTTCATATATTGAAAAAAGAACTGTCAGAGCTGCTTCCAGATCCCAGCTCACAGAGGACCACGCTAGCCGGCAACACTGTACAAAAGTCTTTATTGAGTTACAGTTTCCATTTTCAAGCCGCAGCGCGCAGCTCTATGTCTTAGAAGCTAGAACGGCGAAGCTCCGTCTGAGTCTCCGCCTCCTGTACACCAACTTAATACTCTAGCCTTACTCCACCTCTTCCGTCTTTCCTTCCTTCTCTGGGTCCCTCTGCCCCCCGTGGTCTCTTCCTTCCTGGACTCTTCTGACGCTGACCCCCCGGACTCTTCTCCCTCCTTGCGGCGGGCTTTAGGACCTGGCTCCCTATCCGGGCTGCTTACTGTGCCGCCTTCCTGTGCATTTGAACTTGGCGCGCGCGCCCAACCTTCAACCTTCCTCTTGACCGTTTCCTCGCTCCCCGATGGAGGTGTGGCCAATCCTGACTCATGCCCTCCCGCTTGCGGCGAGCCGCCTGATCCCGATACCTGGGACCCCTCCTCCCTACTGCGCTCTGGTGGGGAAGCTGGCCCCGATTTCCAACTGCTGCTCTCTGAGTCCCCTCTGGTCCCTTCTTCCTGGGGTGTCCCCCTAGGCGCCCCCCTTGCTCTGACCACTGGCGCTCCTTTCTGTGAATCTTCCGATTCACTGGAAAGACTCAGAGATCTCGGGCCGCTGTCATCGCTCATATTTCCTTTGGATTCCTCTCCCTCGCTCTCTGTTTCCTCCCTTTCCTGTGCCTCTGCTCCTGAACCCCTGACAGCTTCCATATGCGTAGAAAGAAGACGAATAAGCTTTGATTGGGCTTTTTTCAATTCGCATGGTGTTATTTGGGTGTGCGCCAGAATCACACCAAAACCAAAGCAAAAAGTGTTTTGGTTCCATCGCAATAGGCAAAGGACGAATAAGCTTCGAATGCTCTTTCGGTGTTCATTCACCCACAAATAGCAAAGCGGTGTAATAAGCCTAAACAAAGCCAAACAGGTTGTTTTGGTTTCAAAGTACATAGAAAGAATAATCTTGGATTGCACTTACTTCATGTCGTGTTCTTTGCTGTTAATGCACATTGACGCAGAAATCGCAAACTGTTAATGCACATTGACGCAGAAATCGCAAACTGTGTGCAATGAGACGAAAATAACACAACACCATCTTTTCGCTTCCATATGCGTAGAAAGAAGACGAATAAGCTTTGATTGGGCTTTTTTCAATTCGCATGGTGTTATTTGGGTGTGCGCCAGAATCACACCAAAAGGTGTTTTGGGTTCCATCTTCGTAAAAAGAAGATAATAAAGCTCTGATTGGGCTTATTTCAAGTTGGTGTTTTTCGGGTTAGAATGCACATTCAACCAAAAATCGCTGACATGTTTGTAACCAGCCCAAATGAAGCATAAGTAAACATATGGTAACATCTCAATAGAAAAAGGACGAACAAGCTTCGATTGCCCTTTCGGTGTTCATTCACCCACAAATAGCAAAGCGAAGTGTACAAAGCCTAAACAAAGCCAATCAGGTTGTTTTGGTTTCCAACTACATAGAAAGAAGAATCTTGGATTGCGCTTATTTCACGTTGTGTTTTTTGGTGTTTATGCTCATTGACGCAGAAATCGCAAACTGTGTGCAATGAGACGAAAATAACACAACACCATCTTTTCGCTTCTGTATGCGTAGAAAGAAGACGAATAAGCTTTGATTGGACTTTTTTCAATTCGCATGGTGTTATTTGGGTGTGCGCCAGAATCACACCAAAACCAAAGCAAAAAGGTGTTTTGGGTTCCTTCTACATAAAAAGAAGATGATAAAGCTGTGATTGGGCTTATTTCAAATTGGTGTTTTGGGGGTTAGAATGCACATTCAACCAAAAATCGCAGAGTGACATGTTTGTAATCAGCCCAAATCAAGCAAAGTTGTCTTGGTTCCATCTCAATAGAAAAAGGATGATTAAGCTTCGAATAAGCTCTTTCGGTGTTCATTCACCCACAAATAGCAAAGCGGTGTAATAAGCTCAAACAGGTTGTTTTGGCTTCAAAGTACATAGAAAGAATAATCTTGGATTGCACTTACATCATGTCGTGTTCTTTGCTGTTAATGCACATTGACACAGAAATCGCAAAGTGTGTGCAATGAACCAAAATAACACAACACCATCTTTTCGCTTCCATATGCGTAGAAAGAAGACGAATAAGCTTTGATTGGGCTTTTTTCAATTTGCATGGTGTTATTTGGGTGTGCGCCAGAATCACACCAAAACCAAAGCAGAAAGGTGTTTTGGGTTCCATCTTCGTAAAAAGAAGATAATAAAGCTCTGATTGGGCTTATTTCAAGTTGGTGTTTTTCGGGTTAGAATGCACATTCAACCAAAAATCGCAGACATGTTTGTAACCAGCCCAAATCAAGCATAAGTAAACATATGGTAACATCTCAATAGAAAAAGGACGAATAAGCTTCGATTGCCCTTTCGGTGTTCATTCACCCACAAATAGCAAAGCGAAGTGTACTAAGCCTAAACAAAGCCAATCAGGTTGTTTTGGTTTCCAACTACATAGAAAGAAGAATCTTGGATTGAGCTTATTTCAAGTTGTTTTTTTGGTGTTTATGCACATTGATGCAGAAATCGCAAACTGTGTGCAATGAGACGAAAATAACGCAAGACCATCTTTTCGCTTCTATATGCGTAGAAAGAAGACGAATAAGCTTTGATTGGACTTTTTTCAATTTGCATGGTGTTATTTGGGTGTGCGCCAGAATCACTCCAAAACCAAAGCAAAAAGGTGTTTTGGGTTCCTTCTACATAAAAAGAAGATGATAAAGCTGTGATTGGGCTTATTTCAAATTGGTGTTTTTGGGGTTAGAATGCACATTCACCCAAAAATCGGAGAGTGACATGTTTGTTACCAGCGGAAATCAAGCATAGGTGTTTTGGCTCCATCGCAAAGGACGAATAAGCTTCGAATGCTCTTTCGGTGTTCATTCACCCACAAATAGCAAAGCGGTGTAATAAGCCTAAACAAAGCCAAACAGGTTGTTTTGGTTTCAAAGTACATAGAAAGAATAATCTTGGATTGCACTTACTTCATGTCGTGTTCTTTGCTGTTAATGCACATTGACGCAGAAATCGCAAAGTGTGTGCAATGAGACCAAAATAACACAACACCATTGTCAGGGTTACTTCCAGATCCTAGCTCACAGAGGATCACGCTAGCCAGCGGTTGTTGATTAAAAGTCTTTATTGAGTTACAGTCTCCATTCTCGAGCTGCTGCGTGCAACCCTACGCCTTATGCTTAGGTCGGCGAAGCTCCTTCTGAGTCTCCGCCCCTTGCGCACCAACTTAATATCCTAGCCCTGCTCCACCTTTTCCGCCTGACAGTTCTCCTCTGGGTCCCTCTGCCCCCCTGGGTCTCTCCCTTCCGGGATTCTTCTGACGCTGACCCCCCTGACTCCCCTGTCTCCTTGCGCCGGGCTTTAGGACCTGGCTCTCTTTCCGGGCTGCCTACTGCGCCACCTTCCTGTGCATTTGAACTTGGCGCGCGCGCCCAACCTTCCACTTTCCGTCTAACCGTCACTTCGCTCCCCGATGAAGGTGTGGCCACTCCTGACTCGTGCCCTCCCTCCTGTTGTGAGCTGCCAGCGCTAGTTCCCAGGCGCTCTTCCTCTTCCCTACTCTCTGGCGGTGACGTAGGTCCCGATCTCCAACTGCTCCCCTCTGAGTCCCCTCTGGCTCTTTCTTCCTGGGGTGTCCCCCTAGTCTCCCCCCTTGCCTTTGCCACTGGTGCTCCTCTTTGTGAATCTTCTGATTCACTGGACAGACTCGGAGATCTCGGGTCGTCGTCGTCACTCATCCTTTCTTCTGCCTCCTCCCCCTCGCTCTCTGTTTCCTCCCTTGCCCTCGCCTCTGCTCCTGAACCCCTGACATCCATCCCCCCCTCAAAGCCCCCCCTTCCCCCCTCCCCTCCCTCCGGTGCGGGAACTGGGTGCTGCAGTGTCAAAGGGACGAATGTCGGGTACAGTTCGCTTCCCGTGGCCGGCCTCCATCCGCAGACTCCCGGTTCTTCCTCCCTGCTCTCGTCAACGACGGTCACCTCTGCTTCCATCTCCGTGCCGCCGTGCTCGAGACCCTGGTTGTCCCCGAAAAAGTCCATGTCGGTCTCTCCCTCGCTTCCTTCTGTAGGCGTAGCTCGTCCTGGACCCTCCAGCCACTTCCTGCGCCACTGCTCCTCTGGTCGATCATCCCACCAATACGAGGGTTCTGAGGCAGATCCCGAGGGTGACCCCTCCGGGGAACGGGCGTCTCGTGTCGGTTCCTCATCCGAGTCGAACCCCCGGAACGTGCTGGCTGAAAGCGTGGGCGTGAAAAGCCAGTCGTCGAAAAAGTCCGCCGGCATTGGCCTATGGGGAAAGAGGGCATGAAACTCTTCCTTGAGCAGAGGTTCATCTAGAGCGTAGCCCGGCACCCAGCTGTTGGCATTGGCCGGGGTGCCCTCCTTAGCGAGAAGGTATTCTACCCCCTCTTCCCCCCATCTGGAGTCCAAAATCTCCGTGACTTCGTTGAGGCGCACCTCCTGTGCCACTCCCCGTTGCCTGGTTCCCTCTCGGAGCGGACTCGGCGCCGTGCCGGGTTCCTGAAACCTGTGCGGTGCCTTGTAGGGAGTGAGCACCGATCTGTGGAACACCGGATGCATTCTGGAACCCTCCGGAAGCGCCAGCCTGAAAGCCACCGGGTTGACCTGCTCTTCGACTTGGTAGGGCCCCAGTTGCTTATGCCCTAGTTTCTTCTTGGCCAACGACCTGGCCGGCACTGCGTGGGCTGCTAACCAGACCCAGTCTCCCACCTGGATCTCTTCGCCAACCCTTCTGTGTTTGTCTGCCTGCACCTTGTATGCGTGTTTGGCCAGCTCCAGGTGCCGCCGCAGCTGATCGTGAACCTCTTGCAACTCCGACGCGAACGCATCTGCTGTCTGCGGCTCCCCCTCCACCAGTCTTTCCAGTCCCGGGAAGGTTCTGGGGTGCCTCCCGTTGTTGGCGAAGAACGGCGTGACCCCCGTGGACACGTGCTTCGTGTTGTTGTAGGCGAACTCGGCGAGCGGCAGGTAATCCACCCACGTCGCAGGCTGTTGATTCGCATAGCATCTCAGGTACTGCTGCATGATGGCATTGACCCGCTCCGCTTGCCCGTTGGTCTGCGGGTGTCTCGCCGACGCCAGGTTGATCTTGACGTTTAGGAAGCCCATCAGCTTCTGCCAGAAGTTCGAGATGAACTGCCGCCCGCGGTCGGACAGAATAGACCGTGGCAGACCGTGAACCTTGAACACGTGGTCTATGAACAGTTTGGCGGTTTGTTCCGCCGTGGCCACCTTCGCACACGGGATGAAATGCGCCATCTTGGAGAACAAGTCCACCACCACCAGCACGGCCGTCTTGCCCCTCGAGCTGGGCAGATCCGTGACGAAGTCCAGGGCGACTCTCTCCCATGGCTCGACCGGAGTTTGCAGCGGTTCCAACAGTCCGGCCGGCGGTCTGTGCACTGGTTTGGCCCTCTGGCAGGTGTCGCACCTCGCCACGTAGTCCGCGACCTCCCCTCTCATTCCGGGCCACCAGAAATCCCTGGCGACTAATTCCACCGTCTTCTCCTTGCCAAAGTGCCCGGCAGTGGGCGCGTCGTGCAGCTGATGCAGTACCTTGGCGCGAAGTTCGTCTCCCGGCACGTAGATGGCCCCTTTGCGGATGAGCAATCCATCTCTCAGCTGGAACCCGTTGGTCGCTGCCGTGCCCCTTCGCATCTCAGCCATCTTTGCTTGCGCGAAAGAGTCATTCTGCAACGCTTGTCGCACCGCCTCCAGGTCCACTGTCGCCGCAGCGCACGCCCACACTGTTGGCGCGAAGATGTGCATGGCGGCCGCTGGCGTGGCGTCCTCCAGATACTGTGGCTTACGGGATAGCGCGTCCGCCATGATGTTGGTGTCCCCCGGGACATACTCTATTCGGAAGTCGAAATTCGCAAAGAACTCAGCCCAACGTATCTGCCTCTGGTTCAGGAACTGTGCCGTGCGCCAGTGCTCCAGATTCTTGTGGTCCGTGCAGACCTGCACCGTGTGCTTGGCTCCAATCAGGAAGTGCCTCCATGCTTTGAACGCTGCATGAATAGCCAGCAACTCCCTGTCCCAGATGGTGTAATTCTGTTCGGACTTGCTGAGCTTCCTGGAGTAAAACGCTCCGGGCCTCCAAACCCCCTGCGGGTCCTTCTGCAGCAGGACTGCTCCGACGGCCCTGTCCGAGGCGTCTGTTTCAACTCTCATCGGCCTGCTAGGATCGACATGAAGCAGCTGTTCCTCCGAGGCGAAAAGACGCTTGAGTGCCTGAAAGGACTGCTCCGCCTGCGCTGTCCAGATGAACTTCTTTTTCTTGGAACTGAGCGTGTCTGTAATGGCTGCAGTCTGCATAGCGAAGCCTTTGATGAACTTGCAATAGAAGTTCGCGAAGCCGACAAATCGTTGGACCTCCTTCCGGTTGCGTGGGCTTTTCCAATCCAACACCGCTCGAACCTTGGCACTGTCCATGGCGAGCCCCTTGTCAGACAACCTGTATCCCAGGAAATCCACCTCCGTCACGTCGAATTGGCACTTCTCCAGCTTGGCGTAAAGCCTATGTTGCTGGAGCCTGCTCAGCACTTCCCTGACGTGTCTGTCATGCTCCTGCTGCGATTCCGAAAAGATCAGGATGTCATCCAAGAAACAGACGCACGTCTTGTAGAGGAGCCCCGCCAACACGTGATGCATGAAAGCTTGAAAAACGTGGGAGCCATTTTGCAATCCAAAAGGCATAACTCTATATTCGTAGGTGCCCAGGGGTGTGAACATGGCTGTCTTCCACTCATCTCCTTCCCGCATGCGAATCAGGTTGTACGCCCCTCGCAGGTCCAACTTGGTGAACACGCTGCCCTTGCGTACTTTCGCGAGGAGGTCGTCGATTCGGGGCATGGGGAAGTCCGACGGCTTGGTGACACTGTTCAAAATGCGGTAGTCCACCACGAGCCTTTTCTGGGGCGTGTCTCGCTTCTTCACAAAGAATACAGGACTGCCCCCCGCTGCCTGGGACTCTCGGATGAAACCGCGTTTCAAATTATGATCAATGAACACCTTGAGTTCCTGCAGTTCGTCTTCAGACATGGAATACAGCTTCCCTTTGGGCAGCGCCGCCCCCGGCAGCAGGTCAATCTTGCAGTCATATGGTCTGTGGGGGGGTAGCTTGTCTGCCTCCTTCTCGCAGAAAACCTCCAAAAATTCTGCGTACTTGTGGGGAATCGCTTGCAGCGTGCCGAGCAGCAGCTGTGACTCCTCTTGCTCCCCTTCTTGCTGGGGCATGATGCAGTGTTCAGCACAAAAGGAAGAACCGAAGGTCAGCTGCCTCTGGTACCAAGCCAGCGTCGGGCTGTGCCTGTCCAGCCAACTCATGCCCAATACGATAGGCGTGTCTGAGAGTTGAGTGACGTTGAAGCTGATAATCTCCTTGTGATTTCCAAGCCGCAGCACCATAGGTGGCGTCTGCTTCACCACTTGCCCCCCTAACAGCTCCCTGCCATCCACCGTGACAACCTGCAGTGGCAGCGCGGCAGGCAGCAACTGTATAGCGTGCCGGTCGACAAAGTCCTGCCCTATGAAGTCTGCATTGCTTCCCGAGTCGACGGTGATTGGCACGTCCATGGTGATTCCATTGGGTAGCTGGAGCGATGCGGTGAGCCTCACTACTGGCTTGGGCGGGAGGGGGTCCATGGGCGGTAAAATCTCTGGGGACTGCTTCACTGACACGTCTGGCTGGGCCCCAGTGCCTCCTCTTCCAGCCAGACATCGTCGTTTCCCTGCTGTGGTTCTCCTTGCTGCGTTGCTGCAGTCACCATTGCTGAGGCTGCAGTGTGCTTGTGGAGCCTCCGGGGACACTCTTTCGCCAAATGGCCTGGATCCTCGCAGATGTAACACTTCCTGTTCCCTCTAGGAGGCTTCGCTTTCACTGCTGCCGGTGCTAGGGCTCTGGCTGCTGACTGAGCCCTTGCACTCCCAACCTCCATCGGTTCCACCCCTCCCCCTGTTGGGGGCGTGGATTGCGCACGCGCTGCTTCTCTGGGAAGGAAGGAGGAGCCCCTGGCTGGTTCGCGCCCGCTGCGCCCTTCGTCCCTGCTCCACGGACGTTCTTCCAGCCGCACTCCCACCGCCAGCGCCCTCTGAACGATCTCCTGCGTGGTCCGGGGTCTCTCCCCCCTCGCAATCTCATCTTTCACCGAGCTGTTCAAGCCCTCCCAAAAAAGGTCTCTGACGGGAGCCGAATCTCTGTCCCATTCCAGGGCACTGACCAAAGCGAAAAAGCGGGCATGATATTGCCGTACGCTGGCCCTCCCTTGTCTTAGTCCGTGCACCTCCCTTCGGGCAAGATCCACGTCAATGCTTGATAAAAAACAGCCATCCATCGCTTTAATAAAGGCGTCCGCATTTTGGAGCGCAGGATCCTTATCCCTCCACAAATTGCGCAGCCATGCTTTAGCGTCTCCATGCAAATGGGACATGATGAACCCCACTTTCTCTTGTTCATCTCTAAAGTCTTTGTGCAGTAGTTGTAGTGCACACATTACGTCTGCTCTAAAATTGGGGTACTGTTGCAAATTCCCATCGAAGTGCGAGACCAGACTGCCTGTGCGTCTCCCCAACCCAATCCCCTCTGATTTGGGTGTCTGTTGCCCCTGCTTCGTAAGCACGTCCAACCTGACCTGGAGATCCCTGTAGGCGGCCGCTGCGTCCTCCTCTCTCTTCCTGGACGCCACCGCCTCGGCAGTCAGTCGTGAAACCGCGTCTCTGAGTTCCGTTATTTGCTGTTCGGCCGTCATATTGTCTACCGTTCGTGAGCTTTCTTGTAGGCACCCGCTTTCCCTCCTCTCCGCGAGGTCGTGGATGTCCACAATTTGAAGAGAAGGAGCTTACTGTCAGGGTTACTTCCAGATCCTAGCTCACAGAGGATCACGCTAGCCAGCGGTTGTTGATTAAAAGTCTTTATTGAGTTACAGTCTCCATTCTCGAGCTGCTGCGTGCAACCCTACGCCTTATGCTTAGGTCGGCGAAGCTCCTTCTGAGTCTCCGCCCCTTGCGCACCAACTTAATATCCTAGCCCTGCTCCACCTTTTCCGCCTGACAGTTCTCCTCTGGGTCCCTCTGCCCCCCTGGGTCTCTCCCTTCCGGGATTCTTCTGACGCTGACCCCCCTGACTCCCCTGTCTCCTTGCGCCGGGCTTTAGGACCTGGCTCTCTTTCCGGGCTGCCTACTGCGCCACCTTCCTGTGCATTTGAACTTGGCGCGCGCGCCCAACCTTCCACTTTCTGTCTAACCGTCACTTCGCTCCCCGATGAAGGTGTGGCCACTCCTGACTCGTGCCCTCCCTCCTGTTGTGAGCTGCCAGCGCTAGTTCCCAGGCGCTCTTCCTCTTCCCTACTCTCTGGCGGTGACGTAGGTCCCGATCTCCAACTGCTCCCCTCTGAGTCCCCTCTGGCTCTTTCTTCCTGGGGTGTCCCCCTAGTCTCCCCCCTTGCCTTTGCCACTGGTGCTCCTCTTTGTGAATCTTCTGATTCACTGGACAGACTCGGAGATCTCGGGTCGTCGTCGTCACTCATCCTTTCTTCTGCCTCCTCCCCCTCGCTCTCTGTTTCCTCCCTTGCCCTCGCCTCTGCTCCTGAACCCCTGACAACCATCTTTTCCCTTCCATATGCGTAGAAAGAAGACGAATAAGCTTTGATTGGGCTTTTTTCAAATCGCATGGTGTTATTTGGGTGTGCGCCAGAATCACACCAAAACCAAAGCAAAAAGGTGTTTGGGGTTCCTTCTACATAAAAAGAAGATGATAAAGCTGTGATTGGGCTTATTTCAAATTGGTGTTTTGGGGGTTAGAATGCACATTCAACCAAAAATCGCAGAGTGACATGTTTGTTATCAGCCCAAATCAAGCAAAGGTGTCTTGGTTCCATCTCAATAGAAAAAGGATGATTAAGCTTCGAATAAGCTCTTTCGGTGTTCATTCACCCACAAATAGCAAAGCGGTGTAATAAGCTCAAACAGGTTGTTTTGGCTTCAAAGTACATAGAAAGAATAATCTTGGATTGCACTTACATCATGTCGTGTTCTTTGCTGTTAATGCACATTGACACAGAAATCGCAAAGTGTGTGCAATGAACCAAAATAACACAACACCATCTGTCAGGGGTACAGGGACAGAGGCACAGGGAAGGCAGGAGATGGAGAGCGATGGAGAGGAATCCCAGGAGAGCGAGGAAGAGGATAGCAAGGTCGCAGGGGATTCCATGAGTCTCTCCAGCGAATCAGAGGATTCCCAGAAAGGGGCGCCTGTGGTAAGGGCAAGGGGAGCCCCAGGGGGAAAGTGTCAGGAGCGGGGGCCCCGCAGGGGACCCCAAAGCGGCAGCTGGGAATCAGGGCCAGCCTCCCCACCAGAGCGCAGCGAGGGAGGGGGAGGTTCCAGTGTGTCAGAGGGAGCAGCTCCGGCGACAGAGAAAGGGGAGGGATCAGAGCAAGCCGTTCTCCCGGAAGGGGAGGAAGGCAGTGAGGGGAGTAGCATAACTGTCAAAAGGAAGGTCAGAAGTTGGGCGTGCACGCCAAGTTCAAATGAGGAGGCGCGCGGGAGAACAGGGAGCCCGGAGGAGGAGGGGCCAGGACCCAAAACCCGCAGGAGGGGGCAGGAGCAGTCTGGAGACTCCGCTTCAGGAGAAAGCAGGAGGGGAGGAATCCCGGCGGGCAGAAAGACCCTGCGGAAAAGGAAAGAGAGAAAGAGGTGGAGTAGCGTTAGCTTATTAAACTGGTGTAGGGGAGGGACTGATTCAGAGGGGACTTCTAATGTCTAGGAGAAAGAGACGCGGGGCTGCACGCCTTGGTTGTGGAACCAATAATGAACTGCAATAAACAATCTTGTATATAAGAAGAGCTTGGCGTTGGTCTTTTGTGAGCTGAGACCTGAGGCAGCCCTTACAGTAAGTCCCCTCACAAAAGTATGCAAATTTTTTTTTTTTGCGAAGCTCACGAAGTTTGGCGGCCATGAGTATGGAGGAGCAGATAGCTGATCTACGCAACGCAGTCTCCCAGCTTACCACTGCGATAGTGGTCTCCCAGAAGCAGGGGGAAGAGGCGGAAAAGCGATGCCAGGATCTGCAAGCCAGGTGGGATCATGCATGCCAAGTGGGGTTCCCGGGGTCCAGATCTGCAGGCGTAGGACTGGGCAGAAGGGGAGGCAACTTGGTAGCCCACTTCGATGGGAACTTGAAGCAGTACCCCAGTTTTCGAGCAGACGTCGAATATGCGTTGCATTTGCTTCGCGACGACTTTAAGGATGAGGAGGAGAATGTGGGTTTCATTGTGTCCCACTTGCATGGTGAAGCGAGGGCTTGGCTGCGCAATCTGTGGCGCGAAGATTGTCCTGCTCGAAGGGACTCCGATGAATTTATCAAAGCCATGGACGCTTGCTTCCAATCTACCGTGGATGTGGATGTAGCACGCAAAGAGATGCATGGTTTAAGGCAAGGCAAGGCTACAGTACGTCAGTACCATTCTAGGTTTTTCGCCTTGCTGAATGTACTGAGATGGGAGAAAGACTCCCTGGCAGTAAGAGACTTGTTTTGGGAGGGCTTGTCTGGCCCTGTAAAAGATGAATTGGCAAGGGGGGACAGACCTCAAACCCTAGCTGAAGTTGTGCAGAGGGCGCTCGCCATTGGAGTGCGCCACGAAGAACGCCCTTGGCGCAATGAGGAGGGTCGCCAGCTTCACACGCCGTCTAGAGCGCCTCCTTTCTTTCCCAAGGATCTAGGACGTACGCGTCCCTCACCTCAGCTGCAGGCAGGGGAGGAACCAATGGAGCTTGGGAGTGCAAAGGCTCAGTCAGCTGCCGGAGCCCCAGCATCCAGAGCAGTCAAGCCGAAGCCTCCTAGAGGGAACAGGAAGTGTTACATCTGTGACAGTGCGATGCACATGGCCAAAGAGTGTCCCCAGAGGCTCCAAAAGCACACTGCAGCCTTAGCAACAGTAACTGCAGCAGCACAACATGAAGAGCACTTTCAGGGAAACGGCAATGCCTGGCTGGAAGCAGAAATGCTGGGGCACAGCCAGGCGAGTCAGTAAGGCAGTCCCCAGCGCTTTTGCAGCAAACAGACCCCCTGCCACCCAAGCCAGTGGTGCAACTCACTGCAACTCTCCAGCTGCCTGATGGACGCACCCTGGAAGTTCCCATTACAATTGACAGTGGAAGCAACGCAGACTTCGTGGGGGTGCACTTTGTCAAGCAGCATCGCATAGAGCTCCTACCAGCCACGCTGCCATTGGACGTCGTCACAGTGGATGGCAGGAAGCTGCTGGGTGGGCAGGTGGTACAACAGACACCACCCATGGTGATGCAGATTGGCAATCACCGAGAAGTCATCAGTTTCAACGTCACCCGCCTGTCAGACACGCCTATAGTGTTAGGCATGAGTTGGCTGGATAGGCACAGCCCAACCATGGCGTGGTACCAGCGGCAGCTCACTTTCGGCTCGTCCTATTGCGCGCAGCATTGCATCCAGATCGCTCAGGAGGAGGAAGGCCAGGAGGAGGGGCAGCAGCTAAGTCTCAGCATGGCGCAAGTAGTACCCCTCAAGTACAAGGGGTTTTTGGAGGTCTTCTGCGAAAAGGAGGCTGACCAGTTGCCACCCCACCGGCCCTACGATTGCGCAATTGACCTCTTGCCAGGGACAACGCTGCCGCCTGTGAAGCTGTATTCCATGTCCGAGGAGGAGCTGCAGGAGCTCAGGGAGTTCATAGCTCACAACCTGCAGCGGGGATTCATCCGAGAATCGAAGGCTGTAGGGGGCAGTCCTGTGTTTTTCGTGAAGAAGAAGGACACGCCCCAAAAGAGACTGATCATGGACTTTAGATTCATAAACTCTAAGACAAAGCCCGCGGCCTTTCCCATGCCCAAGATTGACGACCTGCTCGCGACGGTGCGGAAAGGAAAGATCTTCACCAAGTTGGATCTCCGCGGAGCTTACAATCTCATACGCGTGTGTCAGGGGTTCAGGAGCAGAGGCACAGGAAAGGGAGGAAACAGAGAGCGAGGGGGAGGAATCCGAAGGAAATATGAGCGATGACAGCGGCCCGAGATCTCCGAGTCTGTCCAGTGAATCGGAAGATTTACAGAAGGGGGCGCCAGTGGTCAGAGCAAGGGGGGCGCCTAGGGGGACACCCCAGGAAGAAGGGACCAGAGGGGATTCAGAGAGCAGCAGTTGGAAATCGGGGCCAGCTTCCCCACCAGAGCACAGTAGGGAGGAGGGGTCCCAGGTATTGGGATCAGAAGGCTCGCCGCAAACAGGAGGGCATGAGTCAGGATTGGCCACACCCCCATCGGGGAGCGAGGAAACGGTCAAGAGGAAAGTTGAAGGTTGGGTTCAAATCCACAGGAAGGCGGCACAGTAAGCAGCCCGGATAGGGAGCCAGGTCCTAAAGCCCGCCGCAAGGAGGGAGAAGAGTCCGGGGGGTCAGCGTCAGAAGAGTCCAGGAAGGAAGAGACCACGGGGGGCAGAGGGACCCAGAGGAGGAAGGAAAGACGTAAGAGGTGGAGTAAGGCTAGAGTATTAAGTTGGTGTACAGGAGGCGGAGACTCAGACGGAGCTTCGCCGGTCTAGCTTCTAAGACGTTGAGCTGCGCACTGCGGCTTGAAAATGGAAATTGTAACTCAATAAAGACTTTTGTACAGTGTTGCCGGCTAGCGTGGTCCTCTGTGAGCTGGGACCTGGAAGCAGCTCTGACAGTAAGCTCCGTCTGACACTTTTTGCACCAAAAGTCTCGCAGCGTGAGTGGGCGCAGCGAGGGGTGAAGATTGGTGCTTCGCGAGCTCACGAAAGTCGGACGAGATGACTACGGAACAGCAGATAGCAGCCCTGCAAAATGCAGTGACACAACTAAACGCCGAGATACTCGCATCCAGGAAGAGGGAGGAGGAAGCAGCTGCCGCCTACAAGGATCTCCAAGTCAGGTTGGAAGTGCGTACAAAGCAGGGGCAACCGGGACCCAAATCGGAGGGAATTGGGCTGGGGAGAAGAGGAGGCAGTCTCGTATCTCATTTCGATGGGAATTTACAGCAGTACCCCAACTTCCGAGCAGATGTGCAGTTTGCGCTGCAACTGCTGGACAAAGACTTTAGAGATGAGCAAGAGAAGGTGGGGTTTATTCTATCCCATTTTCATGGAGACGCTAAAGCGTGGCTGCGCAATCTGTGGAGAGATAAGGATCCGGCGCTCCGAAGTGCGGATGCCTTCATTAAAGCGATGGATGCGTGTTTTTTATCAAATATAGACGTTGATATCGCCAGAAAAGAGATACATGGGCTGAAACAAGGGAGGGCCAGTGTGAGGCAGTATCATTCCCGCCTTTTTGCACTGGTCAGTGCCCTGGAATGGGACAAAGATTCAGCTCCAGTCAGAGACCTTTTCTGGGAAGGATTGAACAGTGCGGTTAAAGACGAAATGGCAAGGGGGGAGAGACCCCGGAGCACTCAGGAGATCGTGCAGAGGGCGCTGACGATTGGGGTACGTCTAGAAGAACGTCCATGGAGCAGGGACGAAGGGCGTGGAGGACGCGAGTCGGCAAGAGTGCCTTCCTTCTTTCCCAGGGATGCAGCGCGTGCGCAATCCACGCCTCCACCAGGAGGAGGAGGGGAACCTATGGAGGTTGGAGGTGCCAGGGCTCAGTCAGCAACCAGAGCCCTAGCACCGGGAGCAGTCAAAGCGAAGCCTCCTAGAGGGAACAGGAAGTGCTACCTCTGTGACAGTCCTCAGCACATGGCGAAAGAGTGTCCCCAGAGGCTCCACAAGCACACTGCAGCCTCAGCGACGGTAACAGAAGCAACTCAGCAGAGAGAACCACAGCAGGGAAACGACAGAGTCTGGCTGGAAACAGAGGCACTGGGGCCCAGCCAGACAAGTCAGTGAAGCAGTCCCCAGAGATTTTGCAGCCCACAGACCCCCTCCCGCCCAAACCAGTAGTGCAGCTCACCGCATCGCTCCAGCTACCCAGTGGACTCACAATGGAAGTGCCAATTACCATTGACTCTGGTAGCAACGCGGACTTTATAGGACAGGATTTCATCGAGCGGCACAATATAACGCTACTGCCAGCCACGCTGCCCCTGAAGGTTGTCACGGTGGATGGCAGGGAATTGCTAGGGGGGCAGGTGGTGAAGCAAACACCACCGATGGTGATGCAAATTGGAAATCACAGGGAAGTCATCAGCTTTAATGTCACCCAACTGTCGGACACGCCTGTAGTATTGGGCATGAGTTGGCTGGACAGGCACAGTCCAACGTTGGCATGGTACCAGCGGCAACTAACCTTCGGCTCCTCTTACTGTGCAGAACACTGCATCCTGCCCAGACCGGAGGGGGAGGAAGAGGACACACGGCTGCAATTAGGCACGCTGCAAGCAGTGCCCCACAAGTACGCAGAATTTTTGGAGGTTTTCTGCGAGAAGGAGGCGGACAGGCTGCCTCCCCACAGGCCCTATGACTGCAAGATTGACCTCCTGCCAGGGGCGACGCTGCCGACAGGGAAACTGTATTCCATGTCTGAAGATGAGCTACAGGACCTCAGGGAGTTCATAGATCATAATTTGGAGCGCGGGTTCATCCGCGAGTCCAAGGCAGTGGGGGGCAGTCCCGTATTCTTTGTGAAGAAAAAGGACACGCCCCCAAAAAGACTAGTGGTGGACTATCGCATTTTAAACTCGAAAACCAAGCCCACGGCTTTCCCCATGCCCAAGATCGACGACCTCCTCGCGACGGTGCGCAAGGGACGCGTGTTCACCAAGTTGGACCTGCGAGGGGCGTACAACCTTATTCGCATACGGGAGGGCGACGAGTGGAAGACGGCCATGTTCACGCCCCTGGGCACCTACGAATACAGAGTTATGCCGTTTGGATTACAAAATGGCTCCCACTGTTTTCAAGCTTTCATGCATCACGTGTTAGCGGGGCTCCTCTACAAGAAGTGTGTCTGCTTCCTGGACGACATCCTGATATTTTCAGAATCGCAGGAGGTTCACGACAGAGACGTCAAGGAAGTTCTGCGAAGGCTACAGGAGCATAGACTGTACGCCAAGCTGGAGAAGTGCCAATTCGACGTGACGGAGGTGGATTTCCTGGGCTACAGGTTGTCAGACAAGGGGCTCGCCATGGACAGCGCCAAGGTTCGCGCAGTGTTGGACTGGAAGAGCCCGCGCAACCGGAAGGAGGTCCAGCGGTTTGTCGGCTTTGCTAACTTCTATCGCAAGTTCATCAAGGGGTTCGCGATGCAGACAGCGGCCATTACCGACACGCTCAGCTCCAAGAAGAAGAAGTTCATCTGGACGGAGCAGGCGGAGCAGTCCTTTCAGAAACTCAAGCGTCTCTTCTCGTCCGAAGAGCAGCTACTGCATGTAAATCCCAGCAAACCGATGAGGGTTGAAACAGACGCCTCAGACAGGGCCGTGGGAGCAGTCCTGTTGCAGCAAGACCCGCAGGGGGATTGGAGGCCGTGCGCCTTCTACTCCAGGAAGTTCAGCAAGTCGGAGCAGAACTACACCATCTGGGACAGGGAGCTGCTCGCCATTCATGCAGCATTCAAGGCGTGGAGGCACTTCCTGATCGGAGCCAAGCACACAGTGCAGGTCCGCACGGACCATAAGAATCTGGAGTACTGGCGCACGGCGAGGTTCCTGAACCAGAGGCACATACGTTGGGCGGAGTTCTTTGCGGACTTCGACTTCAGGATAGAGTACGTCTCTGGTGACAACAACGTCATGGCGGATGCACTGTCCAGGAAGCCGCAATACCTCGAGGAGGCGACGCCAGCGGCGGCCAAGCACATTTTCGCACCAGAAGCGTGGGCGTGCGCTTCGGCAACCGTGGACCTGGATGCTATACGTCGCGCGCTGCAAGAAGACTCCTTCGCACGAGCGAAAATGGAGGAGATGCGCAGAGGCACGGCGAAGAGCGACGAGTTCCAGGTGCGCGAAGGGTTGCTCATCCGCAAAGGGGCCCTCTACGTGCCAGGAGACGAACTCTGCGCTAAGGTGCTGCAGCAGTTGCATGACGCACCCACCGCCGGGCACTTTGGCACAGAGAAGACGATAGAATTAGTCGCCAGAGACTTCTGGTGGCCCAAGATGCGGGGGGAAGTCGCGGACTACGTTGTGAGGTGCGACACCTGCCAGAGGGCTAAGCCAGTGCATAAACCGCCGGCGGGACTGCTGGAACCGCTGCAAACTCCGCTCGGACCGTGGGAGAGGGTGGCCCTGGATTTTGTCACGGATTTGCCCAGCTCGAGGGGCAAGACAGCAGTGCTAGTGGTAGTGGACTTGTTAACCAAAATGGCACATTTCATTCCGTGTGCGAAGGTGGCCACAGCGGAACAGACCGCCAAACTGTTCATAGATCACGTGTTCAAGGTTCACGGTCTGCCGCGGTCTATACTGTCCGACCGGGGGCGACAGTTCATCTCGAACTTCTGGCAGAAGCTGATGGGCATCCTGAACGTCAAGATCAGCCTAGCGTCGGCGAGACACCCGCAGACCAACGGACAAGCGGAGCGGGTCAACGCCATCATGCAGCAGTACCTGAGATATTACGCAAATCAGCAGCCTGCAACGTGGGTGGACTACCTGCCACTCGCCGAGTTCGCCTACAACAACACGAAGCACGTGTCCACGGGGGTGACGCCGTTCTTCGCCAACAATGGGAGGCATCCCAGAACCTTCCCGGGATTAGAGAGGGTAGGGGAGGGGGAGCCAAAGGCAGCGGACGCATTCGCGTCAGAGTTGCAGGAGGTCCACGAACAGCTTCGAAGGCAGTTAGAGCTAGCTAAGCACGCATACAAACTGCAGGCTGACAGACACAGGAGGGTTGGGGAAGAAATACAGGTGGGAGACTGGGTTTGGTTGGCAGCCCAGGCAGTGCCGGCCAGATCGTTAGCTTAGAAGAATCTCGGGCATAAGCAGCTAGGGCCCTACCAAGTCGAGGCACAGGTCAATCCGGTGGCTTTCCGGCTGACACTTCCGGAGGGATCCAGGATGCATCCGGTATTCCATAGATCAGTGCTCACTCCCTACAAGGCACCTCACAGATTTCAGGAGCCAGGGACGGCACCGAGCCCGCTCGGGGAGAGGGCCACGCAGGGGGGGGTCGCCAGAGGGGGAGCCCGTCAACGAGGTCACAGAGATTTTAGACTCAAGATGGGGGGAAGAGGGGGTAGAATACCTTCTCGCCAGAGAGGGCACCCCAGCCAGGGCCAACAGCTGGGTGCCGGGCTACGCTTTGGAGGAACCTCTGCTCAAAGACGAGTTTCATGCCCTCTTCCCACACAGGCCCATGCCAGCCGAGTTTTTCGACGACTGGCTTTTCACACCCACGCTTACAGCCAGCACGTTCCTGGGGTTCGACTCGGACGAGGAACCGACACTGGACACACGTTCCCCGGAGGGGTCACCCTTGGGATCTGCCTCAGAACCCTCGTATTGGTGGGATGATCGACCAGAGGAGCAGTGGCGCAGGAAGTGGCTGGAGGGTCCCGGACGAGCACCGTACCCAGGAGACCGAGGGGAAGACGGACATGGACGTGTTTGTTGAGGACCTTGGGTTCGAGCACGGCGGCACAGAGATGGAAGCAGAGGAGATCGACGCCGGCGAGTGCAAGGAGGAAGAGCCAGACTTATCCAGTTGGATGCACGCCACGGGAGACGAACTGTATCCGGCACTCACCCCCATAACAATGGAGCACCCAGCACCCACACCTGAAGGAGGGGAGGGGGAAGGGGGGGGCTTCGAGGGGGGATGGATGTCAGGGGTTCAGGAGCAGAGGCACAGGAAAGGGAGGAAACAGAGAGCGAGGGGGAGGAATCCGAAGGAAATATGAGCGATGACAGCGCCCCGAGATCTCCGAGTCTTTCCAGTGAATCGGAAGATTCACAGAAAGGACCGCCAGTGGTCAGAGCAAGGGGGGGCCTAGGGGGACACCCCAGGAAGAAGGGACCAGAGGGGACTCAGAGAGCAGCAGTTGGAAATCGGGGCCAGCTTCCCCACCAGAGCGCAGTAGAGAGGAAGGGTCCCAGGTATCGGGATCCGGCGGCTCGCCGCAGGCGGGAGGGCATGAGTCAGGATTGGCCACACCCCCATCGGGGAGCGAGGAAACGGTCAAGAGGAAAGTTGAAGGTTGGGCGCGCGCGCCAAGTTCAAATCCACAGGAAGGCGGCACAGTAAGCAGCCCGGATAGGGAGCCAGGTCCTAAAGCCCGCCGCAAGGAGGGAGAAGAGTCCAGGGGGTCAGCGTCAGAAGAGTCCAGGAAGGAAGAGACCACGGGGGGCAGAGGGACCCAGAGAAGTAAGGAAAGACGGAAGAGGTGGAGTAAGGTTAGAGTATTAAGTTGGTGTACAGGAGGCGGAGACTCAGACGGAGCTTCACCGGTCTAGCTGCTAAGACGTGGAGCTGCACGCTGCGGCTTGAAAATGGAAATTGTAACTCAATAAAGACTTTTGTACAGTGTTGCCGGCTAGCGTGGTCCTCTGTGAGCTGGGACCTGGAAGCAGCTCTGACAGCGTGCGAGAGGGTGATGAGTGGAAGACGGCCATGTTCACGCCGTTGGGCACCTACGAATACAGAGTTATGCCGTTTGGTCTCCAGAATGGCTCCCACTATTTCCAAGCTTTTATGCACCACGTGCTAGCGGGACTCCGCTACAAGAAGTGCGTATGTTTCCTCGACGACATTCTGATCTTCTCGGAATCGCCGGAGGCTCACGAGAGCGACGTTAAGGAGGTCCTGCAGAGGCTACGGGAGCACAGGCTCTACGCCAAGCTGGAGAAGTGCCAATTCGATGTGACGGAGGTGGATTTTCTAGGCTATAGGCTGTCAGACAGGGGACTTGCCATGGACAGCGCCAAGGTCCGCGCGGTGTTGGACTGGAAAAGCCCGCGAAATCGGAAGGAGGTCCAAAGGTTCGTCGGCTTCGCCAATTTTTACCGCAAGTTCATCAGGGGTTTCGCCAGGGAGACGGCAGCTATCACGGACACTCTCAGCTCCAAGAAGAAGAGGTTCACCTGGACGGACCAGGCGGAGCAGTCCTTCCGGAGACTTAAGAGTCTCTTCGCGTCCGAAGAACAGCTGCTACAGGTGCATGCCGGCAGGCCCATGAGAGTTGAGACTGACGCATCTGACAGAGCGGTGGGGGCCGTCCTTTTACAGGAAGACCCGCAGGGGAACTGGAGGCCCTGCGCTTTCTACTCCCGGAAGCTCAGCAAGTCGGAACAGAACTACACCATCTGGGACAGGGAGTTGCTGGCCATCCACGCGGCTTTCAAGGCGTGGAGGCACTTCCTCATCGGAGCCAAGCACACCGTGCAGGTCCACACGGACCACAAGAACCTAGAGTACTGGCGCACGGCGAAGCTACAGAGCCAGAGGCACATACGCTGGGCAGAGTTCTTTGCGGACTTCGATTTCAGGATTGAGTACATCCCAGGCGACAACAATGCCATAGCAGATGCGCTCTCCAGGAAACCGCAGTATCTCGAGGAAGCGGCACCTGTGGCAGCCAAGCACATTTTTGCACCGCAGGCGTGGGCGTGCGCTTCCGCCGCCGTGGACCTGGAGGCGGTGCGTCGCGCGCTGCAGACGGATCCGTTCGCACAGTCCAAGATGGAAGAGGTGCGGAGAGGCACAGCGAGGGACGACGAGTTCCAGATACGCGACGGCCTGCTAACCCGTAAAGGTGCTCTCTACGTTCCGGGAGACGATCTCCGCGCGAAGGTTCTGCAGCAGTTGCACGACGCACCCAGCACTGGCCACTTCAGCAAGGAAAAGACGGCGGAATTAGTGGCCAGAGACTTTTGGTGGCCCCAGATGCGAGGGGAGGTCGCGGACTACGTCGCCAGGTGTGACACTTGCCAAAGGTCCAAGCCAGTGCACCAGAAGCCAGCGGGACTGCTGGAACCGTTGGAGACGCCACTGCAACCGTGGGAGAGGGTGGCGCTGGACTTTGTCACTGATCTGCCCAGTTCGCGAGGCAAGACGGCGGTGCTTGTGGTTGTAGACCTGTTCACCAAGATGGCGCATTTCATTCCTTGCGTGAAGGTGGCGACAGCGGAGCAGACCGCCAAACTGTTCATAGACCACGTGTTCAGGGTGCACGGCTTGCCGCGATCCATCCTGTCCGACCGCGGTCGCCAGTTCGTTTCCAGTTTTTGGCAGAAGCTCCTGGGTATCCTGAACGTCAAGATCAACTTAGCGTCGGCGAGACACCCGCAGACCAACGGCCAGGTGGAGAGGGTCAACGCCATCATGCAGCAGTACCTCCGCTGTTACGCCAATCAGAAGCCTGCGACTTGGGTGGACTACTTGCCGATGGCCGAGTTTGCCTACAACAACACGAAGCACGCGTCCACGGGGGTGACGCCGTTCTTCGCCAACAATGGGCGGCACCCCAGAACCTTTCTGGGAGTGGAGACGACGGTGCAGGGAGCGACGCAGGGAGCGGAGCATTTGGCCGCAGAATTGCAGGAGGTCCACAAGGAGCTCCGACGGCACTTAGAGCTGGCTAAACACGCCTACAAGGTGCAGGCAGACAGGCACAGGAGGCCAGGGGAAGACATACAGGTGGGGGACTGGGTATGGTTGGCAGCCCAGGCGGCGCCTACCAAGTCGTTAGCCAAGAAGAAGCTAGGACACAGACAGCTGGGGCCATACCAGGTTGAGGCCAAGATCAACCCCGGAGCTTATCGGTTGACCCTCCCAGAAGGTTCCTGAATGCACCCGGTCTTTCATAGGTCGGTGCTTACGCCCTACAAAGCCCCACACAGGTTTCAGGAGCCAAGGACGGCACCGGACCCACGCAGGGAGTCCCCAAGGGGGGGGGAGTCACCGAAGGCCGAGACACTCAACGAGGTCACAGAAATTCTGGACTCGAGATGGGGGGAGGAGGGAGTAGAATACCTCCTCGCCAGAGAGGGTACCCCGGCCAGTGCCAATAGTTGGGTGCCGGGCTATGCTCTGGAGGAACCCCTTCTTAAGGACGAGTTCCATGCACTCTTCCCACACAGGCCCATGCCAGCGGAATTTTTCGACGACTGGCTTTTTACGCCTACACTTTCAGGCAGCACCTTCCGGGGGTTCTCCTTGGCAGAGGAGACCACGCCAGAATCGAGTCCTCCAAGGGGATCGTGCCTGGGGGTGGACACGGATCGCTCTTACTGGTGGGACGATCAACCAGAGGATGAGTGGCGCAGGAGATTGCTGAGGGGGCCCTGGCAAACAGCAACATCCGAAGAGACAGGGGGAGGGGAGGACATGGACGTGTTGGGAGAGGACCTTGGTTTCGAGCACACATGCAATGAGCTGGAAGCAGAGAAGATTGACGTCGACGAACTGTAGAATCATAGAATCATAGAATCATAGAATCATAGAATCATAGAATCATAGAATCATAGAATCATAGAATCATAGAGTTGGAAGAGACCACAAGGGCCATCGAGTCCAACCCCCTGCCAAGCAGGAAACACCATCAGAGCACTCCTGACATATGGTTGTCAAGCCTCTGCTTAAAGACCTCCAAAGTAGGAGACTCCACCACACTCCTTGGCAGCAAATTCCACTGTCGAACAGCTCTTACTGTCAGGAAGTTCTTCCTAATGTTTAGGTGGAATCTTCTTTCTTGTAGTTTGGATCCATTGCTCCGTGTCCGCTTCTCTGGAGCAGCAGAAAACAACCTTTCTCCCTCCTCTATGTGACATCCTTTTATATATTTGAACATGGCTATCATATCACCCCTTAACCTCCTCTTCTCCAGGCTAAACATGCCCAGCTCCCTTAGCCGTTCCTCATAAGGCATCGTTTCCAGGCCTTTGACCATTTTGGTTGCCCTCCTCTGGACACGTTCCAGTTTGTCAGTGTCCTTCTTGAATTGTGGTGCCCAGAACTGGACACAGTACTCCAGGTGTGGTCTGACCAGAGCAGAATACAGTGGCACTATTACTTCCCTTGATCTAGATGCTATACTCCTATTGATGCAGCCCAGAATTGCATTGGCTTTTTTAGCTGCCGCGTCACACTGTTGGCTCATGTCAAGTTTGTGGTCAACCAAGACTCCTAGATCCTTTTCACATGTACTGCTCTCAAGCCAGGTGTCAACCATCTTGTATTTGTGCCTCTCATTTGTTTTGCCCAAGTGCAATACTTTACATTTCTCCCTGTTAAAATTCATCTTGTTTATTTTTGCCCAGTTCTCTAATCTGTCAAGGTCGTTTTGAAGTGTGATCCTGTCCTCTGGGGTGTTAGCCACCCCTCCCAGTTTGGTGTCATCTGCAAATTTGATCAGGATGCCCTTGAGTCCATCATCCAAGTCGTTGATAAAGATGTTGAATAAGACCGGGCCCAAGACAGAACCCTGTGGCACCCCACTAGTCACTCTTTTCCAGGATGAAGAGGAACCATTGATGAGCACCCTTTGGGTTCGGTCAGCCAGCCAGTTACAAATCCACTGAGTGGTAGCATAGTCAAGACCGCATTTTACCAGCTTCTTTACAAGAATATCATGGGGCACCTTGTCAAATGCCTTGCTGAAATCAAGGTAGGCTACATCCACTGCGTTCCCTTCATCTACCAGGCTTTTAATTCTGTCAAAAAACGAGATCAGGTTAGTCTGACATGACTTATTTTTCAGAAATCCATGCTGACTATTGGTGATCACAGCATTCCTTTCTAGGTGCTCACAGACTGTTTGCTTAATGATCTGCTCCAGAATCTTCCCTGGTATTGATGTCAGACTGACTGGGCGGTAATTATTTGGGTCCTCTCTTTTCCCCTTTTTGAAAATAGGGACAACATTTGCCCTCCTCCAGTCTGCCGGGACTTCGCCTGTTCTCCAGGAATTCTCAAAGATGACTGCCAGTGGTTCTGAGATCACATCTGCCAGTTCTTTTAATACTCTTGGATGCAGTTCATCTGGCCCTGGAGACTTGAATACATCTAAACTAGCCAAATATTCTTGTACTATCTCCTTAGTTATTCTGGGCTGTGTTTCCTTTGCTGAATCATTTGCTCCAAATTCTTCAGGTCGGGCATTGTTTTCTTTATCGGAGAAGACTGAGGCAAAGAAGGCATTGAGGAGTTCAGCCCTTTCTGTGTCCCCTGTTTGCATTTCACCATCTTCTCCTCTGAGTGACCCCATTGTTTCTTTGTTCTTCCTTTTGCTACGAACATAGCCATAAAAGCCTTTTTTGATGCTTTTAACCTCTCTAGCAAGCCTGAGTTCATTCTGTGCTTTAGCTTTTCTGACTTTGTGTCTACACGTGCTGGCTATTTGTTTGAATTCCTCTTTGGTGGTTTCCCCCCTTTTCCATTTTTTGTACACATCCTTTTTTAATCTTAATTCAGTTAAAAGTTCTTTAGATAGCCACCCTGGCTTCTTTAGGCACCTTCCATGTTTCCGTCTCATTGGTATTGCCTGACGTTGTGCTTTTAGTATCTCCCTCTTAACAAACTCCCAGCCATCATGAACTCCCTTTCCTTTTAGTATTGTTGTCCATGGGATCTCACCCAGCACTTCCCTAAGTTTTATGAAGTCGGCTTTCTTAAAGTCAAGAAATTGAGTCCTAGTATGCTTGGCTACTCCTTTCCGCTGTATAGTAAACTTCAGAAGAGCATGATCACTCGCGCCTAATGATCCTTCCACTTCTACCCCACTAACCAGGTCATCAACATTGGTTAGGACCAGATCTAAAATGGCTGTTCCTCTTGTTGCTTCTCCCACTTTCTGGACAATGAAGTTGTCTGCAAGGCCAGTGAGGAATCTGTTTGACCTTATGCTCTTGGCTGAGTTTGACGTCCAACAAATATCTGGGTAATTGAAGTCCCCCATTACTACTATCTCCCTTCCTTTTGCATGCTTGGCCATCTGTTCCAGGAAGGCATCATCTATGTCCTCCGTTTGGCTTGGGGATCTATAGTAAACTCCCACAATGAGGTCTCTGTTATTCTTCTCTCCCTTAATTTTGACCCAAATGCTCTCACTTTGGCTTTGAGGATCTAAATCTTGGATCTCTTCACAGGTATACACATCCCTGACATATAACGCCACTCCTCCTCCTTTCTTGTCTGGTCTGTTTCTCTGAAATAGATTGTATCCCCCCATTATTACATTCCAATCGTGGGACTTATCCCACCAGGTTTCAGTGATGCCTATTATGTCATATTTAGTTTGCTGTACCAAGAGCTCAAGCTCATCTTGTTTATTTCCCATGCTTTGCGCATTAGTGTACAGACATTGAAGTCCATTAATCATTCCCCCGTGTCTCTTATTTAAGGATTTTTTCCTCCCACCACTAGGTCCGCGTGCTGTTTGCTCCATTTGGTCTATGACATTTGGATGATCATCTTCATTAATTGATAGACTCCTACCTTCAGGAGCACTGTCTCCCTCCCCCACATTAGTCAGTTTAAAGCCCTCCTGATGAGGTTTCTGAGATTTTTTGCAAAAACATTTCTCCCAACCGTTGTGAGATGCAGCCCATCACTTGCCAGAAGTCCATCTTCAAGAAACTGCAGTCTGTGATCTAAGAATCCAAACCGTTCCTGTTTACACCATTTGCGAAGCCAGCTGTTCACTTCCACTATTTTCCCCTCTCTCCCTCTGCCACGTCGTTCAACTGGGAGGACAGATGAGATGACAATTTGTGCATTTAGTTGCTTCAATTTCCTGCCGAGAGCCTCGTAGTCTCTTTTGATCTTCTGGAGGCTATTGCTTGCAGTGTCATTGGTTCCCACATGAACCAAGAGGAAGGGGTATTTGTCAGTGGGTTTTATGATTCCTTGCAGTCGTTCAGTTACATCTTGGATCTTAGCCCCGGGGAGACAGCACACTTCCCGAGACATCTTGTCAGGCCCACAGATCACTGCTTCTGTTCCCCTCAGTAGGGAATCCCCTATCACCACTACACGCCTCCTCTTGGGTTTGGTCGGGGTTCTTCCGTGAGCTGTCCGTTCCAAGGTCGCCTGCACATTCCCTGAGGACTGACTTTGCTGCTCGTCTTCATATACCTGATCGACTGTAATGAGGGAGAGATCCTCAAATGGAGTCTGCTCTTCGTCTTCCATGCTAGGGGAGAGGACCTCAAAGCGATTGTGTATTTCTAAGCAATCAGAGTGAACCCTGGGCCTCCTACTTCTTTGAGTCACGTTTCTCCATATATCTGGCTCCTGTGTTGGTGAACTAGACTCCTTCTCAGGGGAGTCCCCTGTCTCCTCCTTGGTGGAGACGGTGTGCTCTGTTGCTTCCAAGAAGAGCTCCAGCTCTCTAATTCTTTGGAGCGTAGCTACACGTTCCTCCAGTTGCTGGACTTTGTCTTTTAATAGGGCAATCAACATGCAATTGCTGCAGGTAAAGCTGCCTGCAACCTTTGGCAAGATGGCAAACATTGCGCAGGAATCGCAGGCGACTGCAGCTGTTCCCTCCCCTTCCATCTTGAGATCGTGTCGTTGGGGTTGGCTACAGAGGTCCTCCATCATAAAAAGCTTGAAGACAGGACAAATAACTTCCCTCACACAAAAAAACACCTAGATCTCCCTCAACAAACGTTTGAGACTAGCTCCCCTAAATCTAAAAGATGGGTCTAACTGCGCGCGCCGCTAGGCGCGCGCCGCTGCCCTACAAACTCTGATAAGCTCCTCCCACAGCTAATCCCCTGCCTCAACAGAAACCCTGCCCCCTCTGACCTTTACACAGGGAAGACAGCTAATCAGCCACCAAGAAACACACACACACAAGAAAACCCTTTTTGCTCCTTCTTCAACTGCTGCCCTACAAACTCTGATAAGCTCCTCCCACAGCTAATCCCCTGCCTCAACAGAAACCCTGCCCCCTCTGACCTTTACACAGGGAAGACAGCTAATCAGCCACCAAGAAACACACACACACAAGAAAACCCTTTTTGCTCCTTCTTCAACTGCTGCCCTACAAACTCTGATAAGCTCCTCCCACAGCTAATCCCCTGCCTCAACAGAAACCCTGCCCCCTCTGACCTTTACACAGGGAAGACAGCTAATCAGCCTCAAAGAAACACACAGACACAAGAAAACCCTTTTTGCTCCTTCTTCAACTGCTGCCCTACAAACTCATCATGCCCTACAAACTGTATCCAAGATCTACCCCAGTGACTGAGGAGCTTCCGGAACCTGCACCAGAGCAGCGGGAGGGGGGAAGGGGGGGCTTCGAGGGGGGGATGGATGTCAGGTGTACAGGGACAGAGGCACAGGGAAGGCAGGAGATGGAGAGCGATGGAGAGGAATCCCAGGAGAGCGAGGAAGAGGATAGCAATGACGCAGGGGATTCCATGAGTCTCTCCAGCGAATCAGAGGATTCCCAGAAAGGGGCGCCTGTGGTAAGGGCAAGGGGAGGCCCAGGGGGAAAGTGTCAGGAGCGGGGGGCCAGCAGGGGACCCCAAAGCGGCAGCTGGGAATCAGGGCCAGCCTCCCCACCAGAGCGCAGCGAGGGAGGGGGAGGTTCCAGTGTGTCAGAGGGAGCAGCTCCGGCGACAGAGAAAGGGGAGGGATCAGAGCAAGCCGTTCTCCCGGAAGGGGAGGAAGGCAGTGAGGGGAGTAGCATAACTGTCAAAAGGAAGGTCAGAAGTTGGGCGCGCGCGCCAAGTTCAAATGAGGAGGAGCGCGGGAGAACAGGGAGCCCGGAGGAGGAGGGGCTAGGACCCAAAGCCCGCAGGAGGGGGCAGGAGCAGTCTGGAGACTCCGCTTCAGGAGAAAGCAGAAGGGGAGGAACCCCGGCGGGCAGAAAGACCCTGCGGAAAAGGAAAGAGAGAAAGAGGTGGAGCAGCGTTAGCTTATTAAACTGGTGTAGGGGAGGGACCGATTCAGAGGGGACTTCTAATGTCTAGGAGAAAGAGACGCGGGGCTGCATGCCTCGGTTGTGGAACCAATAATGAACTGCAATAAACATCCTTGTATATAAGAAGAGCTTGGCGTTGGTCTTTTGTGAGCTGAGACCTGAGGCAGCCCTGACACCATCTTTTCGCTTCCATATGCGTAGAAAGAAGACGAATAAGCTTTGATTGGGCTTTTTTCAATTCGCATGGTGTTATTTGGGTGTGCGCCAGAATCACACCAAAACCAAAGCAAAAATGTGTTTTGGGTTCCATCTTCGTAAAAAGAAGATACTAAAGCTCTGATTGGGCTTATTTCAAGTTGGTGTTTTTGGGGTTAGAATGCACATTCAACCAAAAATCGCAGACATGTTTGTAACCAGCCCAAATCAAGCATAAGTAAACATATGGTAACATCTCAATAGAAAAAGGACGAATAAGCTTCGATTGCCCTTTCGGTGTTCATTCACCCACAAATAGCAAAGCGAAGTGTACTAATCCTAAACAAAGCCAATCAGGTTGTTTTGGTTTCCAACTACATAGAAAGAAGAATCTTGGATTGCGCTTATTTCAAGTTGTTTTTTTGGTGTTTATGCACATTGACGCAGAAATCGCAAACTGTGTGCAATGAGACGAAAATAACGCAACACCATCTTTTCGCTTCTATATGCGTAGAAAGAAGACGAATAAGCTTTGATTGGACTTTTTTCAATTCGCATGGTGTTATTTAGGTGTTGTCAGGGAACTGCCATCGGAAGGAAGTGAGGTGAAAGGGCTCACACAGGTTGGGAGAGACTCAGCAGCTGAAGAGGGAACCAGTAGGGGGAGAGGAGGTGAGCTGAGGGAAAGGGAGCTGGAGGGATGGCTCAGAGACACCTCCAGCGAAAACAGTGGGGAGGTTTCAGGACCTCCTGTAGGGACACCCACTCCTCGCCGGAAACTGTCACGCAGAGAGTCCAGAAGACGTGTGTCAGGGGTTCAGAGACAGAGGCACAGGTGAGGGGGGAGACGGAGAGTGATGGGGAAGAATCCCAGGACAGTGAGGAAGAGGATGACAATGACTTGAGGTCTTCCATGAGTCTCTCAAGTGAATCGGAGGATTCCCAGAAGGGGGCGCCCCTAGTCAGGACAAGGGGGGTCACAGGGGGGACCTGCCAGGAGCAGGGAAGCAGCAGGGAAACCCCGAGTAGGAGTGGGAGATCGGGGCCGGCTTCCCAGCAGGAACGAAGTGAAGAGAGTGGAATTCCCAGTGTGACACACGGAGCGGAGCAGGATGGAGACAGGGGAAGGAGATCGGGGCAGGACATCCTGCCGGAAGAGGCGGAGAGTAGTACAGGGAGTAGTGTAAGTGTCAAGAGGAAGGTCAGGGGTAGCGAACGCGCGCCAAGTTCAAATGTGGAGGCGCGCGGAAATGGAGAGAGCCCGGAGGAGGAGCCTGGCCCCAAAGCACGAAGGAGGGGGGAGCAGGCATCTGAGGAATCCGCTTCAGGAGAGAGCAGGAGGGAAGGAACCCAGGGGGGCAGAAAGACCCTGCGGAAAAGGAAAGACAGGAAGAGGTGGACTAGCACAAGCCTCTTAAGCTGGTGTAGGGGCGGGACTGATTCAGAGGGGACTTCAAACGTCTAGCCTAAGAGACGCGGGGCTGCGCGCCCCGGTTGTGGAACCGATAATGAACTGCAATAAACATCCTTGTATATAAGAAGAGCCTGGCGTTGGTCTTTTGTGAGCTGAGACCTGAGGCAGCCCTGACAACGTGTTTCCGTTAAGGAGCTTTTATGTTGGAAACGATTCCGAAAGCAACCACTGTCGGAATCTGCTAGCGACTGACGGAGCCATGTTTAAGGGGCTCCGTTACAGACAGAGGTTTGCAAGTTTGACCAAACTCTGAGGGACTACGATTTTACGCACAAGCAGCTCATCATCCCATCACAGCATTCCGACAGTCTCTGTGAGCAGCTTGTGCAGGAGAAGGCATCATGAGCAACCCAGCCGGAACCGGAGAAGCAGGAGCTGGAGCGGGTCCAAGCCTGGAAGAAAGGTACCGGGCGTTGGAGGTCCAGCTAGCGCTGCAGACGGCGAGGCTCGAGGAGAGGAGGGCTCAAGATGCAGAGAAGGGGAAAACCACCCCGAAAGGGGGCGAAAGACTGGGTGAGGCCCCTGATGGCAACGAATAATGACATCCTGAAGGACACGAGGAAGTTTTTTCGTGCCATGGATCTTATGTTTGCCAGCGATATTGAGCAGGGAGTGGTACGCAGACAGTTAATGGCGTGCAAACAGGGGAGCCGATCTGTTCGTGAGTACTGGACTGAGTTTACCATGTTGATCCATAAATTGGGGTGGGATCTATCGGCGGCACCCATTCAAATGCTCTTTGAAGAAGGGCTTTCTTCGGCGGTAAAGGATGAACTTTCCCGGGCGCCCAGGGTGGAGTCTATGGACCAGCTGACCAAATCAGCGCTGACCATAGGAGCGCGCCAAGAGGCGAGAGCCTTGGAGAGGCGGGAAGGGAAGGGGGAACGTTGGAGGGAGCTTCGCATTCCAGAGATTCCAGAGCCACTGTTCCCGCCGGGAGAGCCGATTGAAATTGGAACACCTATGGTGATGCAGATTGGAAATCACCGTGAAGTCATCAGCTTCAATGTCACCCACCTGTCGGACACGCCCATAGTGTTGGGCATGAGTTGGCTGGATAGGCACAGTCCGGCATTAGCGTGGTACCAGCGGCAATTGACCTTCTGCTCCTCCTACTGCGCAGAAAACTGCATCCAGCCCGGCCAGGGAGAGGAAGGGCAGGACGATGAACAGCAGCTGCAGCATGGTGCAGGCGGTGCCAAACAAGTACAAGGCATTTTTGGAGGTCTTCTGCGAGAAGGAAGCGGACAAGCTGCCTCCCCACCGGCCCTACGACTGCACGATTGACCTCCTGCCAGGGGCGACGCTGCCGACTGGGAAACTATATTCCATGTCTGAGGACGAATTGCAAGAACTCAGGGAGTTCATAGATCACAACTTGGAGCGGGGATTCATCCGAGAATCCAAAGCAGTGGGGGGCAGTCCCGTGTTTTTCGTGAAGAAGAAAGACACGCCCCAACGGAGACTCGTAGTTGATTACAGGATCATAAATTCCAGGACAAAGCCCACAGCATTCCCCATGCCCAAGATTGCTCGCGACGGTGAGGAAGGGACGGATCTTCACCAAATTGGATCTACGAGGGGCGTACAACCTTATACGCATGCGGGAGGGCGATGAGTGGAAGACGGCCATGTTTACGCCTCTAGGCACCTATGAGTATAGAGTTATGCCGTTTGGTCTCCAAAATGGCTCCCATTGTTTCCAAGCTTTCATGCAACACGTGTTAGCAGGCCTCCTCTACAAGAAGTGCGTATGCTTCCTAGACGACATCCTGATCTCGGAATCGCAGGAGGCTCACGAGAGAGACGTCAACGAGGTCCTGCAGAGACTGCAGGAGCACAGACTTTACGCCAAACTGGAGGAGTGCCAGTTCGATGTGACGGAGGTGGATTTCCTGGGCTACAAGCTGTCCGACAAGGGACTCGCCATGGACAGCGCCAAGGTCCGCTCGGTGTTGGACTGGAAGAGCCCGCGCAATCGGAAGGAGGTCCAGAAGTTCGTCGGCTTCGCCAACTTTTATCGCAAGTTCATCAAGGGGTTCGCGAATGAAACGGTGGCCATCACGGACACCCTCAGCTCCAAGATGAAGAAGTTCACCTGGACGGACCAGGCGGAACAGTCTTTTCGGAGATTCAAGCGTCTCTTTGCGTCCGAAGAGCAGCTGCTACACGTAAACCCCGGCAAACCGATGAGGGTTGAGACTGACGCACCAGACAGAGCGGTGGGGGCGGTCCTGTTGCAGCAAGATCCGCAAGGGAACTGGAGGCCCTGCGCATTCTACTCCAGGAAACTCAGCAAATCGGAGCAGAACTACACCATCTGGGACAGGGAGTTGCTGGCCATTCATGCAGCCTTCAAGGCGTGGCGGCACTTCCTCATCGGAGCCAGACACACTGTGCAGGTCCACACGGACCATAAGAACCTGGAGTACTGGCGCACGGCGCGGTTCCTGAACCAAAGACACATCTGCTGGGCGGAGTTCTTCGCGGATTTCGACTTCCGGATAGAATACATCCCGGGAGACAACAACGTCATGGCAGATGCACTATCCAGGAAACCGCACTATCTCGAGGAAGCGGCACCGGTGGCAGCCAAGCACATTTTCGCACTGACAGCGTGGGCATGCGCTTCAGCCACCGTGGACCTGGACGCAGTGCGTCGCGCGCGGCAGACGGATGCCTTCGCACAATCCAAGATGGAGGAGGTGCGAAGAGGCACAGCGAAGGACGACGAGTTCCAGATACGCGACGGACTGCTCACCCGCAAAGGGGCGCTCTACGTGCCGGGAGACGACCTCCGAGCGAAAGTCCTGCAGCAGTTGCATGACGCGCCCAGTGCTGGGCACTTCGGCAAGGACAAGATGGCGGAATTGGTGGCCAGGGACTTTTGGTGGCCCCAGATGAGGGGAGAAGTCGCGGATTACGTCTCTAGGTGTGACACATGCCAAAGGGCCAAGCCAGTGCACAGGAAGCCGGCGGGACTGCTGGAACCGCTACAGACGCCGCTCGAACCGTGGGAGAAAGTGGCACTGGACTTTGTCACAGATCTGCCCAGCTCGCGAGGCAAAACGGCGGTACTCGTGGTCGTATACCTGTTCATCAAGATGGCGCACTTCATTCCTTGCGCGAAGGTGGCCACAGTGGAACAGACCGCCAAGCTGTTCATAGACCACGTGTTCAGAGTTCACGGTTTGCCACGGTCCATCCTGTCCGACCGGGGCCGCCAATTCATCTCGAGCTTCTGGCAGAAGCTGCTGGGCATCCTGAACGTCAAGATCAACTTGGCGTCGGCACGACACCCGCAGACCAACGGACAAGCGGAGAGGGTCAACGCAGCAGTACCTGAGATGCTACGCGAATCAACAGCCCTCGACCTGGGTGCACTACCTACCGCTGGCCGAGTTTGCCTACAACAACACGAAGCACGGGTCTACAGGGGTGGCACCGTTCTTCGCCAACAATGGGCGGCATCCCAGAACCTTCCCGGGGTTAGAGACGAAGGGGGAGGGGGAGCCACCGAAGGAGGCGCCGATGGTCAGGGTGAGGGGGGTCCCAGGGGGGACACACCAGAGACAGGGGGCCAGCAGGGACTCCCAAAGCAGCAGCTGGAGATCAGGACCAGCTTCCCCACCAGAGCAGAGTGGGGGGGGGGAAGAGTCCCAGGTGTCACGTCCAGCTAGCCACCCCGAAGGGGGAAGCAGTGACAGGAGCAGTGAAACGGTCAGGAGAAAGGTTACCGGCTGGGCGCGCGCACCAAGTTCAAATGTACAGGTGCGCGGGACAGCAGAAAGCCCAGATCGGGAACCAGGTCCTAAAGCCCGCCGGAGGCAGGGGGAAGACTCAGGGGATTCAGCGTCAGAAGAGTCTAGGAAGTGCGAAACCCCAGCTGACAGGCGGACCCAGAGGAGGAAAGAGCAAAGGAAGAGGTGGAGCAAGGCTAGAGTCTTAAACTGGTGTCTGGGGGGAGGAGACTCAGACGGAGCTTCGGCGGTCTAGAGTCTCAGACGTAGAGCTGCACGCTGCTGATGTGAAAGGGAAACTGAACTTCAATAAAGACTTTTGTATATAACCACGAACTGGCGTTGGTCCTTTGTGAGCTGGGACCTCGGGCAGCTCTGACAGTAAGCTCCGTCTCACAATTTTATTTTATTTTTGCGAGCTCACGAAGATAGGTAACGATGACTACGGAGGAGAAGGTGGCAGCACTGCAAGAAGCAGTCACGAGGCTTTACGCAGAAGTAGAAACATCCAGAAAGAGAGAAGAGGAAGCAGAAGCGCGCTGCCGAGATCTGCAAACCAGGTGGGAACCTTTGGGCAAAGAGGGGCTGCCGGGACCCAAGCCGGAGGGAGTTGGCCTCGGGAAACGGGGGGGGGGCAGCATCGTAGCCCATTTCGACGGGAACCTGGAGCAGTATCCTAACTTCAGAGCAGACATAGTTTTCGCGCTCAATTTGCTTCGGAAAGACTTTAGAGATGAGGAGGAGAAAATGGGCTTCATAATAACTCATCTGCATAGGGAAACTAAATCGTGGCTGCGCAATTTATGGCGCGAAGATGATCCCGCCCTCCATGATTCAAAAGCTTTTATCGCGGCTATGGACTCTTGTTTTGAATCAACGGTTGATGTGGATGTGGCCAGGAGGGAAATGCACGGGTTGAAGCAAGGCAAAGCCACTGTGAGACAATATCACTCCCGCTTTTTTGCATTAGTTAATGTGCTGGGCTGGGAGAAGGACTCAGCTGCCGTGAGGGATCTGTTCTGGGAGGGGCTAAATGGAGCCGTGAAAGATGAGCTGGCAACGGGGGACAGGCCCAACAGTACCACAGAAGTCGTCCAGCGAGCGCTGGCGATGGGGGTGCGCCTGGAGGAACGCCCGTGGAGCAGGGATGACGGACGGATGGCACGCACGCCAGCCAGAACAACTCCCTTCCTGCCCAGAGAGACAGGACGCGCGCAATCCACGCCTCCACTGGGGGGGGGGGGAGAAGAGCCGATGGAGATAGGTGGTGCTAGGGCTCAGACAGCGACCAGAGCCCAAACACCAGGAGCAGTCAAGACGAAGGCTCCTAGAGGGAACAGGAAGTGCTATATCTGCGACTGTGCACAGCACATGGCCAAAGAGTGTCCCCAGAGGATCCAGAAGCACACTGCAGCCTCAGCAACAGTAAAAGGAGCAGTTCAGCAGGGGGAACAGCTGCAGGGAAACGACGAAGCCTGGTTGGAGGCAGAGGCACTGGGACCCAGCCAGGCGAGTCAGTGAAGCAGTCCCCAGAGATTTTGCAGCCCACGGACCCCCTCCCACCCAAACCAGTGGTGCAACTCACCGCATCACTCCAGCTGCCAAATGGATTCACCCTGGAAGTCCCTATTACCATTGACTCTGGTAGTAATGTAGACTTTGTGGGGGTGGAGTTCATCAGGCAACATCACATAGCGCTCCTACCAGCCACGATGCCCCTGAACGTCGTCACGGTCGATGGCAGAGAGCTGCTGGGAGGGCAGGTGCTGCAGCAAACACTACCTATGGTGATGCAGATTGGAAATCACCGTGAAGTCATCAGCTTCAACGTCACCCACCTGTCGGACACGCCCATAGTGTTGGGCATGAGTTGGCTGGATAGGCACAGCCCGGCATTAGCGTGGTACCAGAGGCAATTGACCTTCTGCTCCTCCTACTGCGCAGAACACTGCATCCGGCCCAGCCAGGAAGCGGAGGGACAGGAGGAAGAACAGCAGCTGCACCTAGGCATGGTGCAGGCGGTGCCCGACAAGTACAAGGCATTTTTGGAGGTCTTCTGCGAGAAGGAAGCGGACAAGCTGCCTCCCCACCGGCCCTACGATTGCACGATTGACCTCCTACCGGGGGCGACGCTGCCGACTGGAAAACTGTATTCCATGTCTGAGGACGAACTGCAGGAGCTCAGGGAGTTCAAAGATCACAACTTGAAACGGGGATTCATCCGAGAATCCAAAGCAGTAGGGGGCAGTCCCGTGTTTTTCGTTAAGAAGAAGGACACGCCCCAACGCAGATTGCTAGTTGATTACAGGATCATAAATTCCAGGACAAAGCCCACAGCATTCCCCATGCCCAAGATTGACGACCTGCTCGCGACGGTGAGGAAGGGACGGATCTTCACCAAGTTGGATCTACGAGGGGCGTACAACCTTATACGCATGCAGGAGGGCGATGAGTGGAAGACGGCCATGTTTACGCCTCTAGGCACTTATGAATATAGAGTTATGCCATTTGGTCAGCAAAATGGCTCCCATTGTTTCCAAGCCTTCATGCACCACGTGTTAGCGGGCCTCCTCTACAAGAAGTGCGTATGCTTCCCAGACGACATCCTGATCTTTTCGGAATCGCAGGAGGCTCACGAGGGAGACGTCAAGGAGGTCCTGCAGAGACTACGGAAGCACAGACTTTACGCCAAACTGGAGAAGTGCCAGTTCGACGTGGCGGAGGTGGATTTCCTGGGCTACAAGCTGTTCATAGACCACGTGTTCAAAGTTCACGGCTTACCACGGTCCATCCTGTCCGACCGGGGGCGCCAATTCATCTCGAGCTTCTGGCAGAAGCTGCTGGGCATCCTGAACATCAAGATCAACTTGGCGTCGGCACGACACCCGCAGACCAACGGACAAGCGGAGAGGGTCAACGCCATCATGCAGCAGTACCTGCGATGCTACGTGAATCAACAGCCCTCGACCTGGGTGGACTACCTGCCGTTGGCCGAGTTCGCCTACAACAACACGAAGCACGGGTCTACAGGGGTGACACCGTTCTTCGCCAACAATGGGCGGCATCCCAGAACCTTCCCGGGGTTAGAGACGAAGGGGGAGCACTTGGCAGCAGAGTTACAGGAGGTCCACGAGCAACTCCGCAGGACCTTGGAACTAGCAAAACACGCCTACAATGTGCAGGCAGACAGGCACAGGAGAGTCGGGGACGACATCCAGGTGGGGGATTGGGTCTGGTTAGCAGCCCAGGCAGTGCCGGCCAGAACATTAGCTAAGAAGAATCTCAAACACAAGCAGCTAGGGCCTTACCAAGTCGAGGTACAAATCAACCAAGTGGCCTTCCGGTTGACACTCCCGGAGGGCTCCAGAATGCACCCGGTATTTCATAGGTCAGTCCTCACACCCTACAAGGAACCCCACAGGTTTCAGGCGCCAGGGACCGCACCTCACCCACTCAGAAAGTCTACAATGGGGGAGGGGTCACCGAGGGCGGCGCCACTCAACGAGGTCACGGAGATTTTAGACTCGAGATGGGGGGAAGAGGGAGTTGAATATCTCCTCGCCAGGGAAGGCACCCCGGCCAGCTCCAACAGGTGGGTGCCGGACTATGCCTTGGAGGAGCACTACCTCAAAGACGAGTTCCATGCACCATTCCCGCACAGACCTATGCCGGCAGATTATTTTGACGACTGGCTTTTCACACCCACACTTTCAACCTGCACGTTCCAGGGGTTCTCATCCGCTGAGGAACCGGCGCCAGATACAAGCTCCCCGGAGGGATCGCTCTCGGGGTCTGCCACGGATCGCTCTTACTGGTGGGACACTCAACCAGAGGTGGGGTGGAGCAGGGAGCTGCTAAGAGGGCCCTGGCACGCAGCATCACCTGAGGTAACAGGGGGAGAGACGGACATGGACGTGTTGGGGGAGGACGTTGGGTTCGAACACGAACGCAGAGAGATGGAAGCAGAGGAGATCGACGTCGACGAGCCCATTACGGGCTGGCCGGATCCAACTGGTCGGCTGCACGCCAGGGGGAAGGAACTGTATCCAGCACTCACCCCCACAGCAATGGAGCACCCGGAACCCACACCAGAAGAGAGGGAGGGGGGAAGGGGGGGCTTCGAGGGGGGATGGATGTCAGGGGCTCAGGGACAGAGGCACAGGGGAGAGAGGAGATGGAGAGCGAAGGGGAAGGATCTGAGGGCAGCATAGGGGAGTATGACAGTGACCCGAGAGATTCCATGAGCTTCTCCAGCGAATCAGAAGATTCCCAGAAGGAGGCGCCGATGGTCAGGGCGAGGGGGGTCCCAGGGAGGACACACCAGAGACAGGGGCCAGCGGGGACTCCCAAAGCAACAGCTGGAGATCAGGACCAGCTTCCCCACCAGAGCAGAGTGGGGGGGGGGGGAAGAGTCCCAGGTGTCATGTCCAGCTAGCCACCCCGAAGGGGGAAGCAGTGACAGGAGCAGTGAAACGGTCAGGAGGAAGGTTACCGGCTGGGCGCGCGCGCCAAGTTCAAATGTACAGGCGCACGGGACAGCAGAAAGCCCAGATCGGGAACCAGGTCCTAAAGCCCGCCGGAGGCAGGGGGAAGACTCAGGGGATTCAGCGTCAGAAGAGTCTAGAAAGGGAGAAAACCCAGCTGACAGGCGGACCCAGCGGAGGAAACCGCAAAGGAAGAGGTGGAACAAGGCTAGGGTCTTAAACTGGTGTATTGGGGGAGGAGACTCAGACGGAGCTTCGGCGGTCTAGAGTCTCAGACGTAGAGCTGCACGCTGCTGATGTGAAAGGGAAACTGAACTTCAATAAAGACTTCTGTATATAACAACGGACTGGCGTTGGTCCTTTGTGAGCTGGGACCTCGGGCAGCTCTGACAGGTGCGAAAATGTGTTTGGCCGCCACCGGTGCCGCTTCCTCGAGATACTGCGGTTTCCTGGATAGTGCATCCGCCATGATGTTGTTGTCTCCCGGGATGTATTCTATCCTGAAGTCGAAATCCGCGAAGAACTCCGCCCAGCGGATATGTCTCTGGTTCAGGAACCGCGCCGTGCGCCAGTACTCCAGGTTCTTATGGTCCGTGTGGACCTGCACTGTGTGTCTGGCTCCGATGAGGAAGTGCCGCCATGCCTTGAAGGCTGCATGAATGGCCAGCAACTCCCTGTCCCAGATGGTGTAGTTCTGTTCCGACTTGCTGAGTTTCCGGGAGTAGAACGCGCAGGGCCTCCAGTTCCCTTGCGGATCTTGCTGCAACAAGACCGCCCCCACCGCTCTGTCTGATGCGTCAGTCTCAACCCTCATTGGTTTGCTGGGGTTTACGTGTAGCAGCTGTTCTTCGGACGCGAAGAGACGCTTGAGTCTCCGAAAAGACTGTTCCGCCTGGTCCGTCCAGGTGAACTTCTTCTTCTTGGAGCTGAGGGTGTCCGTGATGGCTGCCGTCTCCTTCGCGAACCCCTTGATGAACTTGCGGTAAAAGTTGGCGAAGCCGACGAACTTCTGGACCTCCTTCCGGCTGCGCGGGCTTTTCCAGTCCAACACAGAGCGGACCTTGGCGCTGTCCATGGCGAGTCCCTTGTCGTACAGCTTGTAGCCCAGGAAATCCACCTCCGTCACATCGAACTGGCACTTCTCCAGTTTGGCGTAAAGTCTGTGCTCCCTCAGTCTCTGCAGGACCTCCTTGACGTCTCCCTTGTGAGCCTCCTGCGATTCCGAGAAGATCAGGATGTCGTCTAGGAAGCATACGCACTTCTTGTAGAGGAGGCCCGCTAACACGTGGTGCATGAAGGCTTGGAAACAATGGGAGTCATTTTGCTGACCAAACGGCATAACTCTATATTCATAGGTGCCTAGAGGTGTAAACATGGCCGTCTTCCACTCATCGCCCTCCCACATGCGTATAAGGTTGTATGCCCCTCGTAGATCCAACTTGGTGAAGATCCGTCCCTTCCTCACCGTCGCGAGCAGGTCGTCAATCTTGGGCATGGGGAATGCTGTGGGCTTTGTCCTGGAATTTATGATCCTGTAATCAACTAGCAATCTGCGTTGGGGCGTGTCCTTCTTCTTAACGAAAAACACGGGACTGCCCCCTACTGCTTTGGATTCTCGGATGAATCCCCGTTTCAAGTTGTGATCTTTGAACTCCCTGAGCTCCTGCAGTTCGTCCTCAGACATGGAATACAGTTTTCCAGTCGGCAGCGTCGCCCCCGGCAGGAGGTCAATCGTGCAGTCGTAGGGCCGGTGGGGAGGCAGCTTGTCCGCTTCCTTCTCACAGAAGACCTCCAAAAACATCTTGTACTTGTTGGGCACCGCCTGCACCATGCCTAGGTGTAGCTGCTGTTCATCTTCTTGTCCCTCCTCTTCCTGGCCGGTTCGGATGCAGTGTTCTGCGCAGTAGGAGGAGCAGAAGGTCAATTGCCGCTGGTACCACGCTAATGCCGGGCTGTGCCTATCCAGCCAACTCATGCCCAACACTATGGGCGTGTCCGACAGGTGGGTGACGTTGAAGCTGATGACTTCGCGGTGATTTCCCATTTGCATCACCATAGGTGGTGTTTGCTGTACCACCTGTCCACCCAGCAGCTTCCTGCCATCGACCGTGACGACGTTTAGGGGCATCATAGCTGGTAGGAGCGCTATGCGATGTCGCTTGATGAAGTCCACCCCTACAAAGTCTGCATTACTACCAGAGTCAATGGTAATAGGAACTTCCAGGGTGAATCCATTTGGCAGCTGGAGTGATGCGGTGAGTTGCACCACTGGTTTGGGTGGGAGGGGGTCCGTGGGCTGCAAAATCTCTGGGGACTGCTTCACTGACTTGCCTGGCTGGGCCCCAGTGCCTCTGCTTCCAACCAGGCTTCATCATTTCCCTGTGGCTGTTCCCCCTGCTGAACTGCTCCCCTTACTGTTGCTGAGGCTGCAGTGTGCTTCTGGATCCTCTGGGGACACTCTTTGGCCATGTGCTGTGCACTGTCGCAGATATAACACTTCCTGTTCCCTCTAGGAGCCTTCGTCTTGACTGCTCCTGGTGTTTGGGCTCTGGTCGCTGTCTGAGCCCTAGCACCACCTATCTCCATCGGCTCTTCTCCCCCCCCCCCAGTGGAGGCGTGGATTGCGCGCGCCCTGTATATCGGGGTAGGAAGGGAGTTGTTCTGGCTGGTGTGCGTGCCATACGTCCCTCATCCCTGCTCCAAGGGCGTTCTTCCAGGCGCCCCCCTACTGCCAGCGCTCTCTGGACGACTTCTGTGGTGCTGTTGGATCTCTCCCCCCTCGCCAGCACATCTTTCACGGCCCCATTCAGCCCCTCCCAGAACAGATCCCTTACGGCAGCGGAGTCCTTCTCCCAGCCCAGCACATTAACTAATGCAAAAAAGCGGGAGTGATATTGTCTCACCATGGCTTTGCCCTGCTTCAGCCCATGCATTTCCCTCCTGGCCACATCCACATCAACCGTTGATTTAAAACAAGAGTCCATAGCCGCGATAAAAGCTTTTGAATCATGGAGGGCGGGATCATCTTCGTGCCCACTTTCTCCTCCTCATCTCTAAAGTCTTTCCGAAGCAAATTGAGCGCGAAAACTATGTCTGCTCTGAAGTTGGGATACTGCTGCAGGTTCCCGTCGAAATGGGCTACGATGCTGCCCCCCCCCCCCGTTTCCCGAGGCCAACTCCCTCCGGCTTGGGTCCTGGCAGCCCCTCTTTGCCCAAACGTTCCCACCTGGTTTGCAGATCTCGGCAGCGCGCTTCTGCTTCCTCTTCTCTCTGTCTGGAGGTTGCTACTTCTGCGTAAAGCCTCGTGACTGCTTCTTGCAGTGCCGTCACCTTCTCCTCAGTAGTCATCTTTGCCTATCTTCGTGAGCTCGCAAAAAAAATTTTTTTTGTCGAGACGGAGCTTACTGTCAGAGCTGCCCGAGGTCCCAGCTCACAAAGGACCAACGCCAGTTCGTTGTTATATACAAAAGTCTTTATTGAAGTTCAGTTTGTCTTTCACATCAGCAGCGTGCAGCTCTACGTCTGAAACTCTAGACGGCCGAAGCTCCGTCTGAGTCTCCTCCCCCCAGACACCAGTTTAAGACTCTAGCCTTGCTCCACCTCTTCCTCTGCTCTTTCCTCCTCGGGGTCCGCCTGTCAGCTGGGGTCTCGCCCTTCCTAGACTCTTCTGACGCTGAGTCCCCTGAGTCTTCCCCCTAGCTGGACTTTACCTCCCCTCCGTTCCCCCACTCTCCGATAGAGGCATGGTCAGTCTCGACTCATCTTCTCTCCCTGCTGGGGGAGAGGCTGGCCCTGACACCTGGGACTCTTCCCCCCCACTACGTTCTGGTGGGGAAGCTGGCCCTCATCTCCAGCTGCTGCTTTGGGAGTCCCCGCTGGCCCCCCTTGCCCTGACCATCAGCGCCTCCTTCTGGGAATCTTCTGATTCACTGGAGAAGCTCATGGAATCTCTCGGGTCACTGCCATACTCCCCTACGCTGCTCTCCGATTCTTCCCCTTCGCTCTCCATCTCCTCTCTCCCCTGTGCCTCTGTCCCTGATCCCCTGACAAGACCGCTTTCCTGAGCCCCTGACACCATCTTTTCGCTTCTATATGCGTAGAAAGAAGACGAATAAGCTTTGATTGGACTTTTTTCAATTCGCATGGTGTTATTTGGGTGTGCGCCAGAATCACACCAAAACCAAAGCAAAAAGGTGTTTTGGGTTCCTTCTACATAAAAAGAAGATGATAAAGCTGTGATTGGGCTTATTTCAAATTGGTGTTTTTGGGGTTAGAATGCACATTCAACCAAAAATCGCAGAGTGACATCTTTGTTATCAGCCCAAATCAAGCAAAGTTGTCTTGGTTCCATCTCAATAGAAAAAGGATGATTAAGCTTCGAATAAGCTCTTTCGGTGTTCATTCACCCACGCAAAGCGGTGTATTACACGCAAAACGGTGTAATAAGCTCAAACAGGTTGTTTGGGCTTCAAAGTACATAGAAAGAATAATCTTGGATTGCACTTATTTCAAGTTGTGTTTTTTGATGTTTATGCACATTGACGCAGAAATCGCAAAGTGTGTGCAATGAGACCAAAATAACACAACACAATCTTTTCGCTTCTATAACCGTAGAAAGAAGCTTCGATTGGACTTTTTTCAATTCGCATGGTGTTATTTGGGTGTGCGCCAGAATCACTCCAAAACCAAAGCAAAAAGGTGTTTTGGGTTCCTTCTACATAAAAAGAAGATGATAAAGCTGTGATTGGGCTTATTTCAAATTGGTGTTTTTGGGGTTAGAATGCACATTCACCCAAAAATCGCAGAGTGACATGTTTGTTACCAGCGGAAATCAAGCATAGGTGTTTTGGTTCCATCGCAAAGGACGAATAAGCTTCAAATGCTCTTTCGGTGTTCATTCACCCACAAATAGCAAAGCGGTGTAATAAGACTAAACAAAGCCAGACAGGTTGTTTTGGTTTCGAACTACATAGAAAAAAGAATCTTGGATTGCACTTACTTCATGTCGTGTTCTTTGCTGTTAATGCACATTGACGCAGAAATTGCAAAGTGTGTGCAATGAGACCAAAATAACACAACACCATCTTTTTGCTTCCATATGCATAGAAAGAAGACGAATAAGCTTTGATTGGGCTTTTTTCAATTCGCATGGTTTTATTTGGGTGTGCGCCAGAATCACACCAAAACCAAAGCAAAAAGGTGTTTTGGGTTCCATCTACATAAAAAGAAGATAATAAAGCTCTGATTGGGCTTATTTCAAGTTGGTGTTTTTGGGGTTAGAATGCACATTCACCCAAAAATCGCAGAGTGACATGTTTGTTACCAGCCCAAATCAAGCATAGGTAAACATATGGTAACATCTCAATAAAAAAAGGACGAATAAGCTTCGATTGCCATTTCGGTGTTCATTCACCCACAAATAGCAAAGTGAAGTGTACTAAGCCTAAGCAAAGCCAATCAGGTTGTTTTGGTTTCCAACTAAGTAGAAAGAAGAATCTTGGATTGCACTTATTTCACATTGACGCAGAAATCGCAAAGTGTGTGCAATGAGACCAAAATAATACAACACCATCTTTTCGCTTCTATATGCGTAGAAAGAAGACGAATAAGCTTTGATTGGACTTTTTTCAATTCGCATGGTGTTATTTGGGTGTGCTCCAGAATCACCCCAAAGGAAAGCAAAAAGATCTTTTGGGTTCCATCTACATAAAAAGAAGATGATAAAACTCTGATTGTGCTTATTTCAAATTGGTGTTTTGGGGGTTAGAATGTACATTCAACCAAAAATCGCAGAGTGACATGTTTGTTATCAGCCCAAATCAAGCAAAGGTGTTCCATCTCACTAGAAAAAGGATGAATAAGCTTCAATTTCTCTTTCGGTGTTCATTCACCCACAAATAGCAAAGCGGTGTAATAAGACTAAACAAAGCCAAACAGGTTGTTTTGGTTTCGAGCTACATAGATAAATGAATCTTGGATTGTGCTTACGTCATGTCATGTTCTTTGCGTGTTGAGTCCCACAATGCCACCCCCCAAAAAATTCACACTTCACACATCAATTTTTGTTTAAGGTTTTGGGCATAATTTTGGCCACAACTTTATTCAAAATACAAAAAATGTGAGTGGTTGCTTAGGCATTGGTTATGACTATCTGTCCATGCCCAGGGACAGAGCTGACTTCCGGATTCCAGCGGAAGCCAGCGTGGGAAACAAGTATTGGGTGAGAAAATGAAGCTGGATATCAGTCCCTCACTTCTCACCCTTATGTTCCTGTGGGGCTTGCGCGGCCCAAGTCCGATGCCAGGGACAAGGATGAAAAGAATGGCAAGCCCCTGGATTCCTTTAACGGAATTCCCTTTCCGCATCATTTGGAGGGATAGGCACTTACCCCTCCAAGCACCAATTTAACCAATGCCTAACCGCCAACCTTACAAGTTGTGACGATTTGCTACACAGTAGGCAAAAACCAAATGGCACCAGCCAATCAGCCAAATGGCAAAATTCCTACCAGGCCCCCGCTCCAAGGCGGACGACCCCATGACAGGCATAGCAAGGTCAAGCGGTCAAGAAAAAACCACCCTATTAAAGGGAGGGAGGGCGGGTGATCCGGTGCAAAACGGCCAAGAGGACGTCCAACGTCTGGCCCCTGTATTTAAAGACTCTGACCCTTCCTCCAAATTGGCAACAATCAAAACTCCCCAGCAACCCAGTTTTAACCACTTAAAGGCTTGGGTTCCTCACCAAATCTGCCCAGTAACGGCAGGGTGGCTTGTTCCCCCAACAGCAACACGTGCTCTCTGTTAGGGAGAACACGCTTTGCGTGTTGAGTCCCACAATGCCACCCCCAAAAAAATTCACTTCACGCATCAATTTTTGTTTAAGGTTTTTGGCATAATTTTGGCCACAACTTTATTCAAAATACAAAAAATGTGAGTGGTTGCTTAGGCATTGGTTATGACTATCTGTCCATGCCCAGGGACAGAGCTGACTTCCGGATTCCAGCGGAAGCCAGCGTGGGAAACAAGTATTGGGTGAGAAAATGAAGCTGGGTATCAGTCCCTCACTTCTCACCCTCATGTTCCTGTGGGGCTTGCACGGCCCAAGTCCGATGCCAGGGACAAGGATGAAAAGAATGGCAAGCCCCTGGATTCCTTTAACGGAATTCCCTTTCCGCATCATTTGGAGGGATAGGCACTTACCCCTCCAAGCACCAATTTAACCAATGCCTAACCGCCATGGAGCCCACAGCTCACCGCCAAACCACTCACAGACCCAACCAAGCCCTCAGCTTGGCCACCACTGCACCCAGCCAAGGCTCATTCCCTGAGGCAGAAAGATGCGCGCCATCAGCTCTGAAAAAGGATGCAGCCTGAAAAAGAATCTCAGGATGGGAAATCACATCTCCACCCAGCTCAAAAATCTTTTTAGACACAGCAGAATTGATGCGCTTCCTGGCCCTTTCAGTGGCAGCTGGGCAACGACTACCCTTCCAAACACGTCGTTGCAAAAGCTTTGACCAAAATATTTTTGCTGTTGGCACCACTGCCCGCAGCTTCTCCAGGTCACCCAAAATTGCAGCACGTAGTGAAAAAACAGTCCATGGAAACCAGGTCGTTCTCACCCAGCTGCACCCCAACAGCAGTGGGTGGCCCTTCCAGCAGCACCTGCCTCCAAATCAGCGGCAGGAATTCTGGCCGGCGCATTCCCCGTCTGGACAGCCAAGGCAACTGCACATGTGGAGGAAGGCTGAGACGCGGTCCCAAACCGGACTGCCGTGCACTGATGCCAGCCCAATGCATGATGCTGTGCCCCACCATCCAGATGCGGACAGCTGCTAAACCTAAGATAAAACAAGCAAAAATTGTAAGACACCAATAATGTTAACGAACATAACCTTTGAATGCATTCGATTTCCAATGACCTGTATTTTAATTCCACTGCCTTATTAACACATTTTCCGGCCTTCTTGGTGGTAGTTTGTCTAGGCATTGGTTCCCAACTAGCTGCACCTGACCTCAGCAGGGCAGCACTGACGAATGGGCCCCACCATATCGTCAGTACCAGCAAACATTGTGGGGGAGCAATGTATCCCAAGGTAATCGCATCCCGCCAGGTGTCGTTCCCCATAGGGGAAAGATGCACCCCATCTGCCCTAAAGAGAGCAACAGCCTTGAAGAAAAATAGCATGGTGCAATATTACAGAACCACCTAAAGCAAGGACCTATTTTATTTTATTTTATTTGTTATTTTATTTTATTTTATTTACTTTATTTATTTATTTTATTCTATTGTCCACCGCCTTATTAACATGCTTTTTGGCCTGCTCGGTGGTAGTTTGTCTAGGCATTGGTTCCCGACTAGCTGCACCTGACCACAGCAGGGCAGCACTGACGAATGGGCCCCACCATATCGTCAGTACAAATAAATAGCGTGGGGGAGCAATGAACCAGGATCAGACTCAAGCTGATCCCCAAATGCTCCCAGGGACTCTTGCATGGCCCTACCCCTCGAAAGGGGTCGACAAAAGCATGGTGAATCCTTGGATTCCCTTAATGGAATATCTTTGCGCATTGGAGGGGACAGGTGCTCCAACCCCCCCTCCAGACCACCTTGAACCAATGCCTTAAATTATTTGAGTCCAGGGAGAGTTGCCATCAACTCAATCCAAGCCCTCTTGCATGCAGGAATGCAAACTTATGCTGGAGGAAGACAGCAAACATTCTCGCCCAGCTGTACCACCAGCACTGCGGGAGGACCTGCACAGGTCACACTCGACCGCACCTGTCAGGGCTGCCTCAGGTCTCAGCTCACAAAAGACCAACGCCAAGCTCTTCTTATATACAAGGATGTTTATTGCAGTTCATTATTGGTTCCACAACCGAGGCGTGCAGCCCCGTGTCTCTTTCTCCTAGACATTAGAAGTCCCCTCTGAATTGGTCCCTCCCCTACACCAGTTTAATAAGCTAACGCTGCTCCACCTCTTTCTCTCTTTCCTTTTCCGCAGGGTCTTTCTGCCCGTCGGGGTTCCTCCCCTCCTGCTTTCTCCGGAAGCGGAGTCTCCAGACTGCTCCTGCCCCCTCCTGCGGGCTTTGGGTCCTAGCCCCTCCTCTTCCGGGCTCCCTGTTCTCCCGCGCTCCTCCTCATTTGAACTTGGCGTGCGCGCCCAACTTCTGACCTTCCTTTTGACAGTTATGCTACTCCCCTCACTGCCTTCCTCCCCTTCCGGGAGAACGGCTTGCTCTGATCCCTCCCCTTTCTCTGTCGCCGGAGCTGCTCCCTCTGACACACTGGAACCTCCCCCTCCCTCGCTGCGCTCTGGTGGGGAGGCTGGCCCTGATTCCCAGCTGCCGCTTTGGGGTCCCCTGCTGGCCCCCCGCTCCTGACACTTTCCCCCTGGGGCTCCCCTTGCCCTTACCACAGGCGCCCCTTTCTGGGAATCCTCTGATTCGCTGGAGAGACTCATGGAATCCCCTGCGTCATTGCTATCCTCTTCCTCGCTCTCCTGGGATTCCTCTCCATCGCTCTCCATTTCCTGCCTTCCCTGTGCCTCTGTCCCTGTACCCCTGACAGCACCAAAGGAAGGATCTCCTCCCAAAGCATTCCCCATCTGGGCATCCAGTATATGTTCTCATGGGCAGGAAGACTGAGATGGCGCCCCAGTCCAAACTCGTCAACATGCTTGCCAGCCTAGTGTACAATGCTGTGGCCCAAATGTGCACAGCTGCTCCTATGAAAAAAGGAAATAACAGACAAGCATCAGCACAGACATCGTTGTGACACTTCCTGATATAACCCTTGTCAGCGTCAGACTTCCAATGACCCGTATTCACAATCCTGTCTACTGACAGGCCCCCAGTGTGCAGCCTTTGCAGCAGTACCTAATTGTAAGGAATGAGGCGTGTTCAGCGGTAAGCAAGCCGCAGGCCGTAATAACTGGTGCACGACGTAAGCACATTGATGCCTGGCTAACGGGAACCCATTTTCATGCACTAGGAGTGGGCCAGCCCCCAGGGAATGAAAAGCCAAATATTCTGTTATCCGTAACCGGGCAAGGGCCCTCCTCACCTGTGGCGGGAAGCCTGATTGTGGCACTCCTGCCCACTAAGTCTGTTTTAGAGTTCCCAACTCTAATGACAAGCTCCAAAGGATAAGGAAAAGTCCTGAAGCAATAAGCCTCCAGACTCAGCCCCGTGCTGGCTCCAACAACCATTTTCCCAACCCTCAGTGCGAAAATGCAATGGACTACTGAAAGGAGTCTCGCCTTGATCTTTAACCAGCAGACAAGTTTTAACTTGTTGCAGATACTGCATAGGTAAAAATTGACCGACTTCCTGCCCACTGTCCTATGAGGTTGGAGCCTATTCCAACCTTCCAAGGCCCTGCGCACTACAAACTTTATACAAGGGTCTCTGAAAAATAAAGCTTCAGTGTAACAGACATTGCAGCGGACTTAGTTCTGATAGTTATAACCGCATGCCCAATCTGCAGCAGATGGACCAAATACTGCGAATCTGCTCAGAGGATGGGGGCCAGTTCATCTGAATGGCCGAGGACTGCCAGCTTAAGGCTAAGAAATCCATCCAGGCCTTCCCATAAGAGCTAAAAGCAGAAGGGGAAATGGAAGCTGCTGCTCTCTGTAATTACTAATTGTTGTCAAAATGCCACAGGTGGTCTGGAAAAGTCTGGCAATAGCTGAGTCTGGAGCCCAGGATCTGAAGCGCTTCATCTGAAAATGGGATAGAGTGTCAGCGACATCATAGAGGATCCTGTAATTTGGAGAGTAGAAATCACAATATTAAACCTTAAGCGGCGCAGCTCGAAAGCATGAACGGAGGGGCGGAGACTGTGCTAGAGCATGAGGACTGTTTTGCCAAGACACTCACCACTACCTGGTTATGAGACCAAAAGCAGATCCGATGGTCACTGAACTCCTCGGGCCACATGCGAACTGCTACTACAATGGGGAAAACTCAAGAAAAGTTATGTCACATGATTGCCTCACCACACCGGGCTTGAGGCCATAGCTTTGCACACCAGCAGCCCTTGAAATAAAAACCAAAGGGCAAAGATCCAGCAGCACCAGCATGAACCTGAAAATCCCTGTGCGGGTTCAAGGTATCCTGCCATGGCGAACTACTATTGCATACATTCAGGAATTGCTACCATGGCCTGATATCTGCCTTCACCACACTTGGTAGGCGTACACAAAGGTAAGGGGACCTCAGGCCGCAGGCAGCCTGGCCTAGTGGGAAGATTAGTTAAGTGACCCAGCAAGATCGGATCTGATGAAGCATCACTTGCTACAGAAGAAGTATTACAAAATAACTTCCTTCAAGGCAGACAGCTTCTCCATATGCAAGTGGTATGTTTTAGCAACGATATCCAACTGGATCCCTAAATAAAATGGGAATATGGGCAAAAGGTATTGAGCTATTGCTTGCCAGCTTCCAGCCCCCGCTTGGGCAGGGGGCATCTTGTGCTGCCATGATGATATGTAAATTTACAGGGCCGACGCTGGCCAGAACCCTTAAAGAAGTCCCGACAAAGCTGCCGCCGAGCCAGCTTCCTTTTCAGACACACACTCTGTGCAATGCAAAAACATACTCCATGCAGTGCACACACTCCATGCAATGCAACTACACACTCTGTGCAATGCACACACAAACCCTCCGTGCAATGCAACTACACACTCCGTGCAATGCAAAACACACTCCCTGCAATGCACACACACTCCCTGCAATGCACCTACACTCCATGCAATGCAACTAAACACTCTGTGCAATGCAAAACACACTCCCTGCAATGCACACACTCCGTGCAATGCACCAACACTCCATGCAATGCACCGACACTCCGTGCAATGCAACTACACACTCCGTGCAATGCACACACACTCCGAGCAATGCAAAAAACACACTCTGTGCAATGCAACTACACCCTCCATGCAATGCACACACACACTCCGTGCAATGCAACTACACACTCTGTGCAATGCACACACAAACCCTCCGTGCAATGCAACTACACACTCCCTGCAATGCACACACACTCCCTGCAATGCAACTACACTCCATGCAATGCAACTAAACACTCCGTGCAATGCAAAACACACTCCCTGCAATGCACACACTCCGTGCAATGCACCTACACTCCGTGCAATGCAACTACACACTCCGTGCAATGCAACTACACACTCCGTGCAATGCAAAACACACTCCCTGCAATGCACACACACTCCCTGCAATGCAACTACACTCCATGCAATGCAACTACACACTCCGTGCAATGCAAAACACACTCCCTGCAATGCACACACATTCCCTGCAATGCAATGCAACTACACTACATGCAATGCAACTACACACTCCCTGCAATGCACACACTCCGTGCAATGCAACAACACTCCATGCAGTGCACACACTCCATGCAATGCAACTACACACTCTGTGCAATGCAAAACACACTCCCTGCAATGCACACACACTCCCTGCAATGCAATGCAACTACACTCCCTGCAATGCAACTACACACTCCCTGCAATGCACACACTCTGTGCAATGCAAAAACATACTCCATGCAGTGCACACACTCCATGCAATGCAACTACACACTCTGTGCAATGCACACACAAACCCTCCGTGCAATGCAACTACACACTCCGTGCAATGCAAAACACACTCCCTGCAATGCACACACACTCCCTGCAATGCAACTACACTCCATGCAATGCAACTAAACACTCTGTGCAATGCAAAACACACTCCCTGCAATGCACACACTCCGTGCAATGCACCAACACTCCATGCAATGCACCGACACTCCGTGCAATGCAACTACACACTCCGTGCAATGCACACACACTCCGAGCAATGCAAAAAACACACTCTGTGCAATGCAACTACACCCTCCATGCAATGCACACACACACTCCGTGCAATGCAAAAAACACACTCTGTGCAATGCAACTACACCCTCCATGCAATGCACACACACACTCCATGCAATGCACACACACACTCCGTGCAATGCAACTACACACTCCGTGCAATGCAAAACACACTCCCTGCAATGCACACACACTCCGTGCAATGCACCAACACTCCGTGCAATGCAACTACACACTCCGTGCACTGCACACACCATCCTTTCAATGCAACTACACACTCCGTGCAATGCACACACACTCCGTGCAATGCAAAAAACACACTCTGTGCAATGCAACTACATACTCCGTGCAATGCACACACACACACCTTCCGTGCAATACAACCACACCTTCCGTACAATGCAACAACACACTCCGTGCAATGCAACTACACCCTCCATGCAATGCACACACACCCTCCATGCAATGCACACAACGCTCCGTGCAATGCAACTGCAAATCTCTCATGCAATGCAATGCAATTGCAGCCCATGCAGCGCCGTGCCCTGCAACGCACAGAGCAAACTGCAATGCGGGCACGCAAAGGTGCTTTCTCCCACTTGCATATTGCAAACGTGGCGCCCGTTACATCCCTCGCAGTGAGGTAATCACCAAAAGGACTTAAGTGTCCAGGTAGAGCAATGGGGGAGCATGCAGCTGTCCCATACAGGGACCAATCCTGCAGCCCAGGCATTACCAGCACTATGCGCTGACCCAGTGAAACCAATGCTTTATGGACCACATGGGGACACTATTCAGGCCGGAAACGCTTCCAGGCCATCGAATTCCAGGGCAAAGCCCTAGGATCACCTGCTAGGCCAGGCATAAATGTTTCCAGTGAAATAGCAGAGTTGAGGTAGCCCACCGCTTGTCCAGGTACCCCTGCTTGCCCTTTTAGAGGGAAGCACCCCTTCAAGAAACCCAAAGTTCTTTTATCACAAATGGGCCGAACTGCCCAGCAACAGAATAGCCCAAAAGGAGCAGTTTGTTTTGTTATAACAATGGCTAAGAGGGGGATATGAACCCTGTCTCCCAGGTCCTAGTCCTACACTTTAGCCACTAAGCTGAGGCATCCAATCATAGCCTGCATTTTTATCTAAAGGGAGATGGGAAAGGTTTCTCTCAATATTTTCTGTGCTTTGTATTCTGTACCTAAGAAAGGTTGCTCTCAAATACTATCTGCAGTAAATTCCTGTGCTAATCCTGTGCTAATCTTACTTCTGCAAATTTTGGCCAGACAGTTAGCACACCGCCAGTGACTGTTTGCTAAATTTGGCTGGCAGGACAAAAGTCCATTTCCTGCCTTGCTGGCTAGCAGAAGCTGCTACTGTAAGCAATAACCAACCAGACCTGCTGCTAAAGAGGCCCCCTTTTCCTGTCTTATGCTTACTAATGCAAGAATGAGAAAAGACACGTGTATGAAGGAGAGGGGAGGGAGTGCTTGGTTAGCAGAAAGACAGGAATGTTTAGCAAGCAATAAAATGTGTTTAGCAAGCAATATGGATGTTCCATATAGGGGAATAAGTTGAACATTTGCTAGCCGATTGGGGAAGTCTGGGGAAGGTGTGGGAGGGGGAAGAGTGTTCAGAAAAGTATAAGAAAGTCTGCTGAAGTGTCTTGCTCTACAGCCAGTGTATTTTCAGGAGCGATCCAGCTGGTTGTCTCTGTGTACAGAATGTCTCTGTGCACAGATTTCAATAAACTCTTTTTCTCCAAAGAAGATTTTGCTTTCCTGGTACTTTTGTTCCCTCCAAGGTCCGGGGATGGCGTGGCTAATGGATCCCTAGGTAAATAAGGCTTCATATCAAGGCTTATAGTTTGATTGGGGTCTGTATTTTTAAATGAGCTTAAAGATTTCCAAATGTTTTAGAAGTACTTTGGCAAGATGTTTATCCTCCTGGACAAGGGGGCCCCCTGATTTATAGCAGAAAACAATTCTCAAAGTCATAAAAAGGGAATTACAGGCTGAAGACCAAGGCTACACTGACCCTACATAATTAATAGTTGGTAAACAGTAAAATAAAACCATGTGCCTTAAACTTGAGCCATATCTTTCTAAGGTTAAAGGCCAAGAGTAAATGGAAAAGAAAACAACTGGCTGAGAAGGGAAGTGTAAATAGAAGAAAAGGCTTTTATTTTGAGGCTGTAAACTGGTCCATCCTTTCCTTTGAGAAGGTTTATTCTTCTAAAAAGCTATCTATGATAAAGTATGAAATATACTGGCTTAAATATAATTATGCAAAGGATCTAGAAAGAAAGAAATGTTAAATTCTTATTTCATAGAGTCATATTGCTGTAGGAGACCAGGGGGGCAGATGAGCCCAGCCCCCTGCCAGACAGGAGACGCCATCGAGCACTCCTGATATATGGTTGTCAGGCCTTGGTTTAAAGACCTCCAAAAAGGAGATATTTCATTGGTGATGCATGAGAATGTGAACCCAAGATCCCTGACATCTGTCTAAGATAAAAATTTAAAACTATTAACCATCTGTTTTGGAGGGCAATAGGGCAAGGAGGGCAAGAGGTGAGCTGGTAATTAAGGTTCCTTGTTGAGACAAATGTAAGATATATGACTACTTATTTGTCATTTATAGATAGAAGAATATATAGCTTTTTGTATCCCATAAAAGGCAATAGGAAATGGGTGTATCTTTTAGGATTGGTTATAGCAATCAGCCAATAGGAAATTCAACCAGGCTGATTGGACAGAGGCAGCCAAAGGAGGAGCAAGGGGCCTGGGCTGAGGGAATATAAGTGCTGGCCATAATGGCAGGAGCCCAGGCCAGAGCTTGGTAACCATATACCACTGTGCCTCTCATTTATTTGTCTGACAAATAAATTATTATTTTAATTTCTCTATTGCTGCGTTGAATATTTCATTCCAGCTAAGCGTTAACCACAAGCAGGGTGCTACATTTTATGGTGCCGTGACTCGGATAAGTGGTCTGCTGGAACGCAGCCCCTTCGCCTTACTGGGCAGGGTACAAGAGAGAGGACCACTCTTTGCCTACCCAGCGCGCACTGGAAAGTCTTTTTCCAGGGGAACGCAGAAGTCTCGTCTGTCTGATACCCTGCCCACCGACGGCGACGGACCGGGGGGAACCAGAGAAATAAACAGGCAACCAACTAAGGGTAAGTGCACTAAGGGGTTTTTGGCCCTCCAATTAATTGGGAGGAAGAGAAGTCTTGATCAAACTTCTGCGTCTCAGTAAAGGGGAACTGAGTACGCTAGGTGGTTGGGTACATCAGATGGTGATCTGGTGTAGGGAAAGGGAAAGGTTGGGAGGTAGAGTGTGTGGTGAAGTATCCAAGGCATTGTATGTGTGAGAAAGTACAATTTGTAGCTGACCTGAGTGTGGAGTGGGTAGTACTTCGGTTCCCGGTAAGGCGACTTCACCGGGCAAGGAATCTCACGAAGCGTGTGTGTGAGTGACTGAGTGGATACTTCACAGGGCCATACAATGGGAGTTGGGGGTTCAAAAGGAGAAAATACACCTCTTGAATGTATGTTAAATAATTTTAAGAAAGCCTTCTCAGGGGCGTATGGAGTTAAAATGACGCCAGAGCGCCTGAGAACGTTATGTGAATTAGAGTGGCCGAAGCAAAATACTGAATGGCCATCTCAAGGAACCTTTGATATAAATTTAGTAAGCAAACTTTGGTCTAACATCGCCAAAGAAGCTGGAGGGTGCCCAGAACAATTTTCATATATAGATTCTTGGCTGAGCACATTAAATAAAAATCCTCCATGGATAAGGGAATGCAAAGTCAAACGATGCAAATTATTGGCTGTAAAAGCCGAAGCTAGGAAAGGAATCTTGCCAAATAAACTCAAACCCATTTTTGAGGGACCAGAGGAAGAGCTGCTTCCACCTCCACCCTATGCTCCACATCGAGGGGAGCCTAATCCAAACACTCCACCAGTCGTAACCCCAAGGCAAGAAAGTGGAATGAATAATGGGGCTGGAGTCACAGAACTTGATTCCTTGATAGATTATGATAAATATCTTCAGGAGGCATTGGAGGCCTATAATAAAGCCCAAGCAGAAGTGGTTATTCCACCTGTGAGTCCCAGTAGAACTCCATCTACAGTCTCTTTTAGTGGAACAACTGATTGCCTACCCCAAACCCCTGTACATCCAAGTCCTAGAGAATTATTACAGAAGTTACAGGGAGACCTTAATCGGTCAGCAAGCAATACAGCCAGGCGTATAAGGCTGCTAAAAGAACGCCTTGGGACAAATACCATCCCCTATGATTTGAGGCCCTTAGAGCAAAGCGAAGAGAAAGGTCATGTAGTAGCCCCTCTCAGAAGAGTATTTGATGCACTTGAGGAGCCTGTGCTGGTTAACGGGCAACTCGGACCACGGCCACCTCGAACTTCGACCCTCCAGTACATTCCATTCACAACTACGGATCTGATGAATTGGAAAACACACACCCCATCTTTTGCAGAAAAACCTCAGGCTATGATGGACTTGGTGACTTCAATAATAAATACTCATAGTCCTACTTGGACAGATTGCCGCCAGCTCCTGAATACTCTGTTCACCACTGAAGAAAGGAGAGACATAATTGAAAAGGCACAGATATATTTGCGTGAGCAGGCCAGAGTGGGAAATATTTTTAATATTGACCGTCATCTCCAAGACAACTTTCCCTTGGAAGATCCTAATTGGGATCCAAACAATGCAATTCACCTGGCCAGACTTACCACCTATCGCCAGACGCTTGTGCAAGGTATCCGCAGGGCATGCCAGAAGCCCACTAATATGTCTAAAGTCTCAGAAGTAGAACAGAAACCAAATGAGAGTCCAGGAGACTTTTTAGAGAGGCTGCAGGAAGCCTATCGTATATGGACTCCTTTTGACCCTGAAGCCCCTGAAAACAGCAGAATGATTACTGCTACATTTGTGGCCCAGTGCGCTTCTGACATTCGTAAGAAAATTCAGAAATCAGAAGGATGGGAAGGGATGCTGATGAGCCAAATTATGGCCATTGCACGCCGAGTTTATCGGAATAGGGATGAGGCTGAGAAGCAAGAGAAGAAGAAGTGGCAGAAGGAAAAGATGGTGATGTTAGCCACAGCAGTGAAGCAAGACTACCGCCCCTTAAATGGAGGGAGAGGGCGGGGAAGGAATCCACCACTGGGAAGGAATCAATGTGCGAATTGCAAGAAGGAGGGTCATTGGAAGCGGGAATGTCCTGAACCCCTGAGGTTGGAAGAAGTACGCCCAGGCCCAGGCCCAGGCCCAGGCTCCGGCCCAAGAAACCAGGGACGGGGACGGGGAATGATCCGAGATGGAAGATATCAGAGACCTGGACAAGGACGGAGTAGGGACAATGTCATTGGACTGGCAGAGGAGGATTTTACCCAAGACTAGGAACGACCGGACTCCATAAAGTTAGGCTTCCAGGAGCCCACGGTCACGATTCAATTAGGGAGCCATTTAATAGACTTTATGATTGATACTGGGGCTGAATACTCAGTACTCCCACAACTATTGCAGAAGAAGGCATCCAAAAGTGTAGTCATTAAAAGTGCCACTGGTCAGTCAGCTAAGAGGTCTTTCCTCCAACCTTTGGAATGCCAGATTGGGGGACATCGTTTAACCCATCAGTTTTTGTATATACCTGAGTGTCCAATACCTCTCTTAGGTAGAGATATGCTGTCCAAATTGCAGGCCCAAATCACCTTCACTCCTCGAGGTCCAGAAATGAAACTGCCATCAAAGGCAGCAGGAATAATTTCCCTCTCAGTACCTAAGGAACAATCATGGCGCCTAATGTCAGCCCTGCAAGTCCAACCCACATTGGATACAGAGTTAAACAAGCTCCTCCGAACCCTACAGGTGCCACCAGGAGTATGGGCCGAAAAAAGCCCACCAGGAATGGCTAAGAATATAGCTCCAATTGTAGTAACCCTAAAACCTATGGCTACCCCTGTATCTGTAAAGCAATATCCTTTACCCCGGCGAGCAGCAGAGGGCATCCAGAAACATTTGGACCGCCTATTAAAATATGGTCTGCTTAAGCCCTGCCAATCAGAATGGAACACACCTCTATTGCCTGTTCGGAAACCTGGGACAGATGAATACAGGCCAGTACAGGACTTGAGGCTCGTAAACCAGGCTATCGAGACCTTGCACCCAAATGTACCAAACCCATATACCCTGCTGAGTTTGATCCCACCAGAAGCAACATTTTTTACTGTATTGGACTTGAAAGATGCATTCTTCTGTTGCTGGCTGGCACCACAGAGCCAACCTATATTTGCCTTCCAGTGGGAAGACCCTTTAACAGGAACAAAAGGCCAGCTAACCTGGACGAGATTGCCCCAGGGATTCAAAAATTCCCCAACTTTATTTGGCACTGCCTTGGCGAAGGATCTAACAAGTTACCCCTCAATACCTGGAGAAAAGGTGGTTCTGCAATATGTAGATGACCTTATACTAGCAGCAAAGGATTTTGATACCTGTAAAGAAGGGACAGAGGAACTGCTCCACTTGCTCTGGGAAGCTGGCTACCGAGTTTCCCAGAAAAAGGCACAGTTATGTTTAGAAAAGGTCAAATATTTGGGCTTTGACATCTCACACCAACAACGAGCATTGAGGCCAGAGAGGAAAGAAGCTATTTGCCTTATCAAGGAACCTACCACAAGGAAACAACTCAGAGGATTCTTGGGAACAGCAGGGTTTTGTAGACTATGGATACCTGATTTCAGCAGTCTGGCCAAGCCCTTACATGAAAGCACTCGAGGTGCAGAAAAGGACCCATTCGTATGGGGACCTGAGCAGCAACAAGCCTTTTTAGTTATCAAACAACGACTTATGGAGGCCCCAGCCCTTGGACTGCCTAATTCGGAAAAACCCTTTCAGCTGTATGTACATGAACAGAATGGGATTGCAGCGGCAGTCCTGACCCAGAGATTAGGAAGTTGGAACCGTCCAGTAGCTTATTTGTCAAAACAATTGGACTCAGTAGCAAAAGGATGGCCTCCATGCCTAAGGGCAGTAGCGGCCACTGCAAGCCTTGTCAAAGAAGCTGATAAATTTACCTTCGGCCAGACGATGTATGTGAATGTACCTCATGCTGTTCTGACACTCATGGAATATAAGGGTAGTTATTGGCTAACGAACCCAAGGATGGCTAGATACCAAGGCCTATTGTGTGAAAATCCCAGGATTCATCTACGAGTAGTGAATATGCTCAATCCAGCAACTTTGCTGCCCCTACCAGAGGTAGATGATGAAGAATCACATGATTGTCTCCAAATAATGGATGAAGTTTATTCCAGTAGACCCGATCTGAAAGATGAACCATTGAAAAATCCAGATGTTGTATATTATACTGATGGTAGCAGTTACCTGCATGAAGGTACCAGACGAGCAGGATATGCTGTGGTCACCAATGAGGAAGTTGTGGAAGCTGAAGCTTTGCCTGCTGGCACTTCAGCACAAAAAGCTGAACTTATAGGTTTAACTAGAGCTCTGCAATTGGCAGCCGGATGTAAGGCAAACATCTATACTGATTCTAAATATGCCTTCTTAACCCTGCATGCACATGGTGCTCTATGGAAAGAAAGAGGTCTAATAGGAGCCCACGGGAAGGCCTTGAAATATGGACCTGAAGTAGAAATCCTGTTGGAAGCAGTATGGGCTCCAGAACAGATAGCTGTAATGCACTGCAAAGGTCATGGACGAGGAAGGGATCCAATAACCAGAGGAAATCATGCTGCTGACAAAGCAGCTCGAGAGGCAGCCCAAAAGCCTGTGGGAGGATTTATAGCAGCCCTCATACCAGAGGTAGTTCCAGAAGAAGTTAAACCTCACTATACCCCAGAAGAGAGGAAGTGGGCTGAACAGGAAGGAGCGGTTGTGAAGGACGGTTGGATGATCCTGCCGGACAATAGGATTTATGTACCTCATCACCTAGCAGGCACAATTGTAAGAAATTATCATGAATCTACTCACCTTGGCGGTACTGCAACCAGAGAGAGTCTCAGTCGGAAGTTGTATATTATTAACCTATCACAATTAGCAACTTGCATTTCACAGAAATGTGTTCTTTGTGCTAAAAACAATCCCAGGCAGGGACCGGTACAACCTCCTGGAATCCAACATGTGGGATATGTCCCCATGGAAAGCCTAATTGTGGACTTCACAGAGCTGGTCCCTTCTAAGGGATTCAAGTATCTCCTTGTGTTTGTAGATACTCTTACCGGATGGGTTGAAGCTTTTCCCACCCGAACTGAAAAGGCACAAGAGGTAACTAAGAGACTCCTCACTGAATTGATCCCGAGGTTTGGGTTACCTAGATGCATTGGAAGTGATAATGGGCCAGCGTTCATTGATCAAGTAGTACAAGAAGTATGTCGAGTCCTACAAGTGAAATGGAGACTGCATGCAGCATATAGGCCTCAAAGTTCAGGGAAAACTGAAAGAATGAATCGGACTCTGAAAACCCAATTGGCAAAATTAACCCAGGAAACAGGATTGGGATGGGTGGATGTGTTACCCATAACACTGTTTCGTGTTCGGTGTGCACCCACAAAAAGACTTAAGTTGTCACCTTTTGAGCTCCTGTATGGGAGGCCGCCCTCCTTTGTTCAGGATATTCCAGCTGACCTCAAACAAATAGGAGACCATGTGACACAGGAACAAGTGCAATCTCTCTCCCGTGTTTTTGTTTCTCTTAACAGGTGGGCCCTCGAGCGCACGCCGTGCAGCATTGCCGAGCCGATTCATCAGTTCCGGGCTGGCGATAGCGTATGGGTGGAAGAGTGGAAACGAGATCCACTTGCACCTAAGTGGCGTGGACCTTACACCGTCTTGCTCTCTACTCCAACAGCGGTGAAGGTAGCTGAGGTGACCCCCCTGGATTCATCACTCCCGTTTGAAGAAGTCCGAAGGCAGTTGGACGTGCAAAGGTGACCCCTCTAATCCTCTTAAACTGACTCTCTCCAAAAACCCCTGTATCTAGCCCTACCGGGAACGGGCTAGGTCACGGGCAACATTAGACGACCGGCCTGCTGCAGCCACAACCTGGAAGCTGGCTGACCTGCGCACGCCTGAAGCTTGAGGAGCATCTAAACCAGCGATTGTGAACGGGAATATTCTCTAATACAATTAATTGACTGCCCCCCTCCCCTTGTGGAACAACTATCAAGGATATTACTCGTTGGGGATCCTTGGGATATATGTTTTGGTCTTGGTGGTTCCCCATTTCTGTCAGTGGGGGAATTATATTGGGGCTAATATTTTTATGCTATCACAATAAGGTAATCTTTTGTGGAAGGAATGCATATACTACACATCAACATGATTTTATTATTAATCCTGATCCCTTGGGAAGGGGAAGGGTCCTTGAATCTGACCAAATTTACTAAATATGGATTCCGCCATGACCACAATATGTGGGTAGGCTTAGCTGAGATGGTAGCCAATGTTGCAAATAGGACCAATTGCCTTGTTTGCTCTCTTGGGCCAGATGATTCAGAGGGAGGTGTGCCCTTATTACCGATACCATTAAATGCCATTGGTATGGTAAGCGAAATGCCACACCAAACAGAAGTACAGAATTTCCCCGGATGGAACTCAACTAAACCAATACGAGTTATACCTGTACAAGGGGAATTCTGTGTACATAAATCATCAGGTGCAGCTGATTCTACCATGATAGGCTCTTCTCATTGTCGCTATACTTGGGATAATATTAAGAATACCTGGGCACACGGTACTACCTATCGAACTCGGAATACCTTGCCCTGTGCACCTCCTTTTATTCATGCATGGAAAGTGGTATGGAACATAACTGTGACAGAAAAAGGCAATCTAACATACTGCACTGTGAACTCTCTACCCCTTTTGATATTTCGCCTTATGCACTCCACATACCAAAAACCTCAGACCCGATGGTTGTGGTGGATATGTGGAGAATGGGCATACAAGCAACTCCCTTCCAAATGGAGTGGGACTTGTTTCCTGGGATGGGTATTACCACCAATGTGGATTATGCCCACTAATTCGGCCAAGCGTACACGAAGAAACGCTGATATTTCTCGTATAGCAGGAGGAAGTACCCAAAGTTGGAGCGATACTGATGATTGGCCACCAGAGCGCATTATAGCCTATTATGATCCTGCCTCCTGGAATCCTGGTGAGCTCATACAAGGGGCACGGGATCCTATTTATAATCTAAACAGAATAATTCGATTGCAAGCAGTAGTGGAACTTGTAACCAATGCAATGGCCCAGAGTTTGAGACTTATTGCACAACAGCTGGATGAAAGTAGAGCCGCCATTTTGCAGCTGAAAATGGGAATGGATTATGTACTTGCCAGGCAGGGAGGCCTATGTGGAGTCTTGAACTTGACAGGGAATGCCTGTTGCTTTAACATTTCTGATAATGGTGAGGCAATCCGTGTGTTGGCCACAAAGATGGAGAGTATAGCACATGTCCCAGTACAAACATGGGAAGGATGGGATATGGGATGGCTCACCAACTGGTTACCTAATGTTGCGGGACTCAAAGGGATACTATTGTCTTGCTTGTTTTTCTTGACGGTAGTAATAATGGTTTTATGTATGGTGCCATGTATCATTTCATGTTTTAGAAGTACAATTAGCAAGATGATTTCGAATGAAACTCTACCTCATATCATGGCCCTATATAGAGCTTTACCTCAGGAATATGATGAAGGTCAAGCTATCAAGGACACTTGGGATGAAGGTCCTTGAGCTTGAAAGGGGGGAATGAGGCATCCAATCATAGCCTGCATTTTTATCAAGGCTTATAGTTTGATTGGGGTCTGTATTTTAAAATGAGCTTAAAGATTTCCAAATGTTTTAGAAGTACTTTGGCAAGATGTTTATCCTCCTGGACAAGGGGGCCCCCTGATTTATAGCAGAAAACAATTCTCAAAGTCATAAAAAGGGAATTACAGGCTGAAGACCAAGGCTACACTGACCCTACATAATTAATAGTTGGTAAACAGTAAAATAAAACCATGTGCCTTAAACTTGAGCCATATCTTTCTAAGGTTAAAGGCCAAGAGTAAATGGAAAAGAAAACAACTGGCTGAGAAGGGAAGTGTAAATAGAAGAAAAGGCTTTTATTTTGAGGCTGTAAACTGGTCCATCCTTTCCTTTGAGAAGGTTTATTCTTCTAAAAAGCTATCTATGATAAAGTATGAAATATACTGGCTTAAATATAATTATGCAAAGGATCTAGAAAGAAAGAAATGTTAAATTCTTATTTCATAGAGTCATATTGCTGTAGGAGACCAGGGGGGCAGATGAGCCCAGCCCCCTGCCAGACAGGAGACGCCATCGAGCACTCCTGATATATGGTTGTCAGGCCTTGGTTTAAAGACCTCCAAAAAGGAGATATTTCATTGGTGATGCATGAGAATGTGAACCCAAGATCCCTGACATCTGTCTAAGATAAAAATTTAAAACTATTAACCATCTGTTTTGGAGGGCAATAGGGCAAGGAGGGCAAGAGGTGAGCTGGTAATTAAGGTTCCTTGTTGAGACAAATGTAAGATATATGACTACTTATTTGTCATTTATAGATAGAAGAATATATAGCTTTTTGTATCCCATAAAAGGCAATAGGAAATGGGTGTATCTTTTAGGATTGGTTATAGCAATCAGCCAATAGGAAATTCAACCAGGCTGATTGGACAGAGGCAGCCAAAGGAGGAGCAAGGGGCCTGGGCTGAGGGAATATAAGTGCTGGCCATAATGGCAGGAGCCCAGGCCAGAGCTTGGTAACCATATACCACTGTGCCTCTCATTTATTTGTCTGACAAATAAATTATTATTTTAATTTCTCTATTGCTGCGTTGAATATTTCATTCCAGCTAAGCGTTAACCACAAGCAGGGTGCTACAAAGCCACAATGGCTCATCTCTAAAACGGCAGTCGCCACTATCAGGGCAAAACAAACTTAAAGAAAATAAACTTGTTCAGAAACAGCATAGTTCAAGAGCATATACAGAGTGCTCATAGTCCTTGGAGGCACAGGGAGCCTCTGGGCCCTCTGTCTGCCTCAGATATACATTAGCAGCAACTGGGCCTGCAAGCAGATACATTCCTATAGCGAGAATGAGTCACGTGTCAGAGACTTAACAATTAACTGCTACCTGTAGCAGACTAGGCTTGGAAGTTATGTGCAGGCCGAATAGGCCTCCCTGCTTCTGCTCTTGAGAATCTATTTTTTTTTTTAATAGAATTTTTATTGGTTTTACAAAATTTTTAAATAACAAACAAACACTTAAAGAGACAAACATACACGTATAGTTTCATAACATATTTTCATAAACCTCTTATCTTGGACTTCCCCATACCCCCCCTTTCTGCATCCCAATGTCCATAATTTTTAGCAACTCCCAATTATTACTTCCAACCTCTGTCATCTTAGTCCTCTCTATATTCTGACCTTATATCACTGTATCCCTTTGTTTCTAAAAACCACAACACTTTAACATTCATTAAGTTTATAATAGTCCTTAAGATAGCTTTTAAATTTTCTCCATTCTTCTTCCACCGTCTCCTTTCGTTGTTCACGGATTCTGCCTGTCATTTCAGCCAGTCCCATGTAGTCCATCACTTTCATCTGCCATTCTTCCAGAGTGGGTAGATCTTGTGTCTTCCAATACTTCGCGATGAGTATTCTTGCTGCTGTTGTAGCGTACATAAAAAAAGTTCTATCCCTTTTTAACACCAATTGGCCGACAATGCCAAAGAGAAAGGCCTCTGGCTTTTTAGGAAAAGTACATTTAAGTACCTTTTTCATTTCATTATAGATCATTTCCCAGAAAGCCTTAATCTTCGGGCACGTCCACCAGAGGTGGTAGAAGGTGCCTTCAGTCTCTCTACATTTCCAACATTTATTATCGGGCAAATGATAAATTTTTGCCAGCTTGACTGGAGTCATGTACCACCTGTAAACCATTTTCATAATATTTTCCTTTAAGGCATTACATGCCGTGAATTTAATACCAGTGTTCCATAACGATTCCCAGTCAGCTGACATGATATTGTGCCCAACATCCTGTGCCCACTTAATCATAGCCGATTTGACTGTTTCGTCCTGTGTACTCCATTTCAGCAACAAGTTATACATTCTAGATAAATTCTTAGTATTGGGTTCTAGTAACTCAGTTTCTAGTTTTGATTTTTCCACCTGGAAGCCAATTTTCCTATCCTGTTTAAAAAACTCCATTATTTGGCGATATTGAAACCAATTTTGTACTTTATGTTTCAATTTCTCATGGCTTTGTAGTTTAAGCTTATCTCCATCCTGTGCTCTTGAGAATCTAAGTCTCATAGCAATATTAAAGGAACTCAAATTAATGCTCCCACCCAAGGCTAGCTTAAAATTTGGCCAACAGCACTGCACACACTCAAAATAAAGTCAACCTTTGGGGATACTATAAACGAAAGTGATACCAGCTAAGCTGGGAACAGCCCTGACTAGCCCCACAATTTCAACAAGAGAAATGGGGGAAACCTTTTTGCGAAAGAAAGCCCCTAACGGGGGCTCTCTCCCTATTGGGAAAGGCAAGCCACAGATACAGGGAGAATCTTCCCACAGGGCAGGGTAAGGGGTGGGGTAGGAAATCGAACAGGAAAAGGGGGGAATTAAATAATTTAAGGGACTAGAGAGGATTAAAAATAAAGGGGAAATAAAGAAATAAAGAAATGTAACCAGACAATGAGAAGATTGTCCAAGTGCTCCATGTGATCCGGTGCAAAACGGCCAAGAGGACGTCCAACGTCTGGCCCCTGTATTTAAAGACTCTGACCCTTCCTCCAAATTGGCAACAATCAAAACTCCCCAGCAACCCAGTTTTTTTTTTATAAAATATTTATTAAAGATTTTAAAGAATTCAAACAGTATAACATATTTAAATCAAAAGAAAGGAAAAAAGCACATAGAAAACATACAAAAATACAGATAAAAAATGCATAGAAAAACATAAAAGAGAAAATACTTCATTTTCTTAGATATCATTTTCATAACCCTCTTTCGTGACTCCCTCACGTCTCCCTTTTCTGTTTCCCTGGTTACAAAATCTTATTCCGCAATACTTCACCTTCTTTTAAAAATTATTTTAAAGTTATATACTTCAACAATTATGTCTCCAGTTTTACCTCTTGTTATCAAAAATTTAAATATTTATACTTGACATAATATTATTCAAATTTCATCTTTGTTCTTATAGTTCAATTATTTTCATAGTCCCTTCCACTAGTTTACTAATGCCATATTATTTTTATATCTTGCATCCTTTTAAGTTTCATAAAGTTTACAATGCTTTTGTAAATAGTCCTTAAACTTTTTCCAGTCCTCTTCCACTGTCTCTTCTCCCAGGTCTCGGATTCTGCCAGTCATTTCTGCCAATTCCATGTAGTCTATCAGTTGCATCTGCCATTCTTCCAGAGTGGGCAAATCTTGAGTCTTCCAATGCTTTGCGATGAGTATTCTTGCTGCTGTCGTCGCATACATAAAGAAAGTTCGAACCTTCTTTGACACCCTTTGGCCGACAATGCCCAAAAGGAAGGCCTCTGGTTTCTTAGGGAAGGTATATTTAAATACCCTTTTTAGCTCATTATAGATCATTTCCCAGAAAGCCTTAACCCTTGGGCAAGTCCACCAGAGGTGAAAGAATGTCCCTTCAGTCTCCTTACATTTCCAACATTTATTGTCTGGCAAGTGGTATATTTTTGCAAGCTTGACTGGGGTCATGTACCACCTATATATCATTTTCATAATATTTTCTTTCAAGGCATTACATGCCGTGAACCTCACACCAGTGGTCCATAACCTTTCCCAGACGGCAAACATGATATTGTAACCAATGTCTTGTGCCCATTTTATCATAGCTGATTTAACCGTTTCATCCTGAGTATTCCATTTTAACAGCAAGTGTCAGAGCTGCCCGAGGTCCCAGCTCACAAAGGACCAACGCCGGTTCATTGTTATATACAAAAGTCTTTATTGAAGTTCAGTTTTACTTTCACAGCCGCAGCGCGCAGCTCTACGTCTGAAACTCTAGACCGCTGAAGCTCCGTCTGAATCTCCTCCCCCCAGACACCAGTTTAAGACTCTGGCCTTGCTCCACCTCTTCCTTTGCTCTTTCCACCTCTGGTTCCGCCCGTCCGCTGGGGTCTTGCCCTTCCTAGACTCTTCTGACGCTGAGTCCCCTGAATCTTCCCCCTGCCTCCGGCGGGCTTTAGGACCTGGTTCCCAATCCGGGTTTTCTGCTGTCCCACACGCCTGTACATTTGAACTTGGCGCACGCGCCCAGCCGGCAACCTTCCTCCTGACCGTTACACTGCTCCTGTCACTGCTTCCCCCTTCGGGGGGGGGGGCTAGCTGGACCTGACCTCCCCTCCGTTCCCCCACTCTCCGATAGAGGCGTGGTCAGCCCTGACTCCTCTTCTCTCCCTAGAATCATAGAATCATAGAATCATAGAGTTGGAAGAGACCACAAGGGCCATCGAGTCCAACCCCCTGCCAAGCAGGAAACACCATCAGAGCACTCCTGACATATGGTTGTCAAGCCTCTGCTTAAAGACCTCCAAAGTAGGAGACTCCACTACACTCCTTGGCAGCAAATTCCACTGTCGAACAGCTCTTACTGTCAGGAAGTTCTTCCTAATGTTTAGGTGGAATCTTCTTTCTTGTAGTTTGGATCCATTGCTCCGTGTCCGCTTCTCCGGAGCAGCAGAAAACAACCTTTCTCCCTCCTCTATGTGACATCCTTTTCTATATTTGAACATGGCTATCATATCACCCCTTAACCTCCTCTTCTCCAGGCTAAACATGCCCAGCTCCCTTAGCCGTTCCTCATAAGGCATCGTTTCCAGGCCTTTGACCATTTTGGTTGCCCTCCTCTGGACACGTTCCAGTTTGTCAGTGTCCTTCTTGAATTGTGGTGCCCAGAACTGGACACAGTACTCCAGGTGTGGTCTGACCAGAGCAGAATACAGTGGCACTATTACTTCCCTTGATCTAGATGCTATACTCCTATTGATGCAGCCCAGAATTGCATTGGCTTTTTTAGCTGCCGCGTCACACTGTTGGCTCATGTCAAGTTTGTGGTCAACCAAGACTCCTAGATCCTTTTCACATGTACTGCTCTCAAGCCAGGTGTCACCCATCTTGTATTTGTGCCTCTCATTTTTTTTGCCCAAGTGCAATACTTTACATTTCTCCCTGTTAAAATTCATCTTGTTTATTTTTGCCCAGTTCTCTAATCTGTCAAGGTCGTTTTGAAGTGTGATCCTGTCCTCTGGGGTGTTAGCCACCCCTCCCAGTTTGGTGTCATCTGCAAATTTGATCAGGATGCCCTTGAGTCCATCATCCAAGTCGTTGATAAAGATGTTGAATAAGACCGGGCCCAAGACAGAACCCTGTGGCACCCCACTAGTCACTCTTCTCCAGGATGAAGAGGAACCATTGATGAGCACCCTTTGGGTTCGGTCAGTCAGCCAGTTACAAATCCACTGAGTGGTAGCATAGTCAAGACCGCATTTTACCAGCTTCTTTACAAGAATATCATGGGGCACCTTGTCAAATGCCTTGCTGAAATCAAGGTAGGCTACATCCACTGTGTTCCCTTCATCTACCAGGCTTGTAATTCTGTCAAAAAACGAGATCAGGTTAGTCTGACATGACTTATTTTTCAGAAATCCATGCTGACTATTGGTGATCACAGCATTCCTTTCTAGGTGCTCACAGACTGTTTGCTTAATGATCTGCTCCAGAATCTTCCCTGGTATTGATGTCAGACTGACTGGGCGGTAATTATTTGGGTCCTCTCTTTTCCCCTTTTTGAAAATAGGGACAACATTTGCCCTCCTCCAGTCTGCCGGGACTTCGCCTGTTCTCCAGGAATTCTCAAAGATGACTGCCAGTGGTTCTGAGATCACATCTGCCAGTTCTTTTAATACTCCCTGCTGGAGGAGACGCTGGCCCTGACACCTGGGACTCTTCCCCCCACTACGCTCTGGTGGGGAAGCTGGTCCTGATCTCCCACTGCTGCTATGGGAGTCCCCGCTGGCCCCTTGTTTCTGGTGCGTCCCCCCTGGGACCCCCCTTGCCCTGACCATCGCCGCCTCCTTCTGGGAATCTTCCGATCCGCTGGAGAAGCTCATGGAATCTCTCGGGTCACTGTCATACTCCCCTACGCTGCCCTCAGATTCTTCCCCTTCGCTCTTCTTTTTTTTTTTTATAATAATTTTTTTATTGCATTTTTCCAAATTACAGAAAGAACAAAAGAATAGGCAGAATAGAAGAAAAAAAAAAGAAAAAAGAACAGAAAGTCATAACCATTTCAGCAACTTATTTCAAATTTCCATTGGACTTCCCCACATCTCCCACATAATGCATTCTTGATAATAAAGTTGTCAGCAAATTATACCCTTATTTCGTGTGTTTCTTTATGTTTTTAATTGCAATTTAAGTTTAAATCTCTTATTCTCCATTTACTCTGAAGATATAATATAGTGTCATTTTTACCCATTTAAACTTTGATTCTTTCATAAGTGTTATCAATTTCATAGGTAATTAAATTTCGTTGCTGGGGCTAACGTTCCAAATCATACGGCATCTTATGTTTCATACAACTTATAATACTTTTGCAAATAGTCTTTAAATTTTTTCCAGTCCTCCTCCATTGCCTCTTCTCCCAAGTCTCGGATCCTTGCAGTCATCTCGGCCAATTCCATGTAGTTCATCAATTGCGTCTGCCAGTCCTCCAGTGTGGGCAAATCTTGGGTCTTCCAATGCTTAGCGATAAGGATTCTTGCTGCTGTTGTAGCATACATAAAAAAAGTTCTATCCTTTTTTAACACCTTCTGGCCGACAATGCCCAGAAGGAAGGCCTCTGGTTTCTTGGGGAAGGTGTACTTGAACACCTTTTTTAACTCGTTATAAATCATTTCCCAAAAGGCCTTCAATCTTGGACAAGTCCACCAGAGGTGAAAGAATGTCCCTTCAGCCTCCTTACATTTCCAACATTTATTGTCAGACAAATGGTATATCTTAGCAAGCTTGACTGGGGTCATGTACCACCGGTATACCATTTTCATAATGTTTTCTTTCAAGGCATTACATGCCGTAAATTTCATACCGGTGGTCCATAACCTTTCCCAGTCTTCAGACATAATATTGTAACCAATGTCTTGAGCCCATTTTATCATGGCTGACTTAACTGTCTCATCCTGAGTATTCCATTTAAGCAGCAAGTTATACATTCTCGATAATACCTTGGTCTTTGGTTCTAGCAACTCTGTCTCAAGTTTCGATTTTTCCACCTGGAATCCTATTTTTTTATCTAGCTTAAAAACCTCATTAATTTGGGCATAATGTAGCCAATTTTGCACCTTATCCTTTAGTTTTTCAAAGCTCTGCAACCTCCAATTACCTCCGATGTTTTCTATTATTTCCCAATATTTCGGCCAATGTGCCTCCATATTGGCTGTTTTCCGAGCTTTGGCCTCTATTGGTGAGATCCACCTCGGAGTTTTACTTTCCAATAAGTCTTTGTATTTTTTCCAGACCATATATATTGCTTTCCTGACAATATGGTTTTTGAACATTCCATATGTTTTCCCCTTGTCATACCACAAATACGCATGCCAACCTAACGAATTGTTAAAGCCTTCCAGATCTAGGACATCAGTGTTTTCCAATAAGATCCAATCTTTCATCCAGCAGAAGGCCGCAGCTTCATAATATAACCTTAAGTCCGGCAGGGCAAACCCCCCTCTCTCCTTTGCATCTGTTAGTATTTTAAACTTTATTCGGGGCTTTTTGCCCTGCCAGACAAACTTAGAAATATCCCTCTGCCACTTTCCAAAACATTCCACTCTGTCCACGACCTGCAAGGCTTGAAACAGAAACAACATTTTTGGCAAAACGTTCATTTTTATAACTGCAATTCGGCCTAACAAGGATAATTTCAATCTTGACCAAATTTCAAAATCTTTTTTAACCTCTGACCAGCATTTTTCATAATTATCTTTAAATAGATTCAAATTCTTAGAAGACAGATTGACCCCCAGGTATTTCACTTTTTTAACAATGTTTAGTTCTGTTTCCTTCTGAAACCCCTCTGTTTCAATAACCGTCAAATTTTTCCCCAACACCTTAGTTTTTTGTTTGTTCAACTTAAAACCCGCCGCCCGACCAAATTTCTGAATCAATTCCAAAACTCTTTTTGTACTAGGTTCTGGCTCCTGTAATGTTAAAACCAAGTCATCTGCAAATGCTTTCAGTTTATATTGTTTCGCTCCGACCCGTATTCCTTGTACCTGCCGATCCTCCCTTATCATATTCAGCAAAACCTCCAGGACCGAAATAAACAACAGAGGGGATAGGGGGCACCCCTGGCGTGTTCCTTTTTCAATATGAAGTTCTTCTGTCACCACATTGTTCACTATCAACTTAGCTTTTTGTTCTGAATAGATTGCCTCTATTCCATTCTCAAACCCCCTTCCCACTCCCATCCCTTCCAAATTTTTCTTCATAAATTTCCAAGAAATGTTGTCAAAGGCCTTCTCCGCATCAATAAAAATTAACACTGCTTTGGTGTTAATATTTGTTTGTAAAAGTTCCAAAATATCGATAATGTTCCTGGTGTTATCAAACAAATGTCTACCTGGGAGAAAGCCTGCTTGGTCCTCCCTTCGCTCTTCATTTCCTTCCTCCCCTGTGCCTCTGTTCCTGAGCCCCTGACAGCAAGTTATACATTTTTGAAAGTACTTTAGTTTTTGGTTCTAACAGATCTGTTTCTAGTTTCGATTTTTCCATCTGGAAGCCTATTTTTTTGTCCATATTGAAAACCTCCCTGATCTGGGCATAGTGTAACCAATCTCGCACTTTATCCTTTAGTTTCTCAAAACTCTGCAATTTCCAAATGTCTCCGTCTTTTTCTACTATTTCCCAATATTTTGGCCAATTGGCCTCCATATTGAGTCTTTTCTGAGCCTTGGCTTCCATTGGTGATAACCACCTTGGGGTCTTATTTTCTAACAAATCTTTGTATCTTATCCAGACATTGAACACTGCTTTCCTGACAATATGATTCTTGAAAGCTTTATGAGTTTTAACCTTGTCGTACCAAAGATATGCATGCCACCCAAATACATTGTTGAACCCTTCTAAATCCAAAACATCAGTGTTCTCAAGAAGTAGCCACTCTTTCAACCAGCAGAAAGCTGCTGATTCATAATACAATTTCATGTCTGGCAGGGCAACCCCCCCCCTTTCTTTCGAATCCGTTAATATTTTAAATTTTATTCTGGGCTTTTTGCCCTGCCAGACAAACCTAGAAATATCTCTTTGCCACCTCTTGAAACACTCCATCTTGTCCACAATCTGTAAGGTCTGAAACGAAAACAACGTTTTGGGCAATACATTCATCTTTATGGCAGCAATTCGACCCAACAAGGAAAGCTTCAATCTTGACCAAATTTCTAGATCCTTTTTGATTTCTGACCAACATTTCTCATAAAGGTAAAGGTAAAGGTACCCCTGCCCGAACGGGCCAGTCTTGACAGACTCTGGGGTTTGTGCGCCCATCTCACATCTATAGGCCGGGGGCCAGCGCTGTCCGGAGACACTTCCGGGTCACGTGGCCAGCGTGACAAAGCTGCATCTGGCGAGCCAGCACAGCACACGGAACGCCGTTTACCTTCCCGCTGGTAAGCGGTACCTATTTATCTACTTGCACCCGGGGGTGCTTTCGAACTGCTAGGTTGGCAGGCGCTGGGACCGAGCAGCGGGAGCGCGCCGCCGCGGGGATTCGAACCGCCGACCTTTCGATCGGGAAGCCCTAGGCGCTGAGGCTTTTACCCACAGCGCCACCCGCGTCCCACATTTCTCATAGTTGTCTTTAAATAGGTTCAAATTTTTGGCTGTCATGTTAACCCCTAGATATTTCACTTCTTAACCACGTTTAAGTCTGTCTCCTTCTGAAACCTTTCTTTCTCTGCATTTGTCAAATTTTTTCCCAAAACCTTAGTTTTCTGCTTACTTAGTTTAAATCCCGCCACCCGACCAAATTCTTGAATCAGTTCCAATACCGTTTTCGTACTAGATTCTGGCTCCTGTAATGTCAAAAACTAAGTCATCTGCAAAAGCTTTAACCACTTAAAGGCTTGGGTTCCTCACCAAATCTGCCCAGTAACAACAGGGTGGCCAACCGTGACACATGCTCTCTGTTAGGGAGAACACGCTTTGCTGTTAATGCATATTGACACAGAAATCGCAAAGTGTGTGCAATGAGACCAAAATAACACACCATCTTTTCGCTTCCATATGCGTAGAAAGAAGACGAATAAGCTTTGATTGGACTTTTTTCAATTTGCATGGTGTTATTTGGGTGTGCGCCAGAATCACACCAAAACCAAATCAATAAGGTGTTTTGCGTTCCATCTACATAAAAAGAAGATAATAAAGCTCTGATTGGACTTATTTCAAGTTGGTGTTTTTGGGGTTAGAATGCACATTCACCCAAAAATCGCAGAGTGACATGTTACCACCCCAAATCAAGCACAGGTAAACATATGGTAACATCTCAATAAAAAAAGGACGAAGAAGCTTCGATTGCTCTTTCGGTGTTCGTTCACCCACAAATAGCAAAGCGAAGTGTACTAAGCCTAAACAAAGCCAGACAGGTTGTTTTGGTTTCCAACTACGTAGAAAGAAGAATCTTGCACTTATTTCAAGTTGTGTTTTTTGGTGTTTATGCACATTGACGCAGAAATCGCAAAGTGTGTGCAATGAGACCAAAATAACACAAGACCATCTTTTCACTTCTATATCCGTAGAAAGAAGACGAATAAGCTTTGATTGGACTTTTTTCAATTCGCATGGTGTTATTTGGGTGTGCTCCAGAATCACCCCAAAGGAAAGCAAAAAGATCTTTTGGGTTCCATCTACATAAAAAGAAGATGATAAAGCTCTGATTGTGATTATTTCAAATAGGTGTTTTGGGGGTTAGAATGTACATTCAACCAAAAATCGCAGAGTGACATGTTTGTTATCAGCCCAAATCAAGCAAAGGTGTTCCATCTCACTAGAAAAAGGATGAATAAGCTTCGATTTCTCTTTCGGTGTTCAGTCACCCACAAATAGCAAAGCGGTGTAATAAGACTAAACAAAGCCAAACAGGTTGTTTTGGTTTCGAGCTACATAGATAAAAGAATCTTGGATTGCACTTACTTAATGTCGTGTTCTTTGCTGTTAATGCAGAAATCGCAAAGTGTGTGCAATGAGACCAAAATAACACAAGACCATCTTTTCGCTTCCATATGCGTAGAAAGCAGACGAATAAACTTTGACTGGGCTTTTTTCAATTCGCATGGTGTTATTTGGGTGTGCGCCAGAATCACACCAAAACCAAAGCAAAAAGGTGTTTTGTGTTCCATCTACATAAGAAGAAGATGATAAAGCTCTGATTGGGCTTATTTCAAGTTGGTGTTTTTGGGGTTAGAATGCACATTCACCCAAAAATCGCAGACATGTTTGTTACCAGCCCAAATCAAGCATAGGTAACATCTCAATAGAAAAAAGACGAATAAGCTTCGATTGCCCTTTCGGTGTTCATTCACCCACAAATAGCAAAGCGGTGTAATAAGCCTAAACAAAGCCAAACAGCTTGTTTTGGTTTCGAACTACATAGAAAAAAGAATCTTTTGTTATATACAAAAGTCTTTATTGAAGTTCATTTTCATTTTTACAGCCGCGGCGTGCAGCTCTACGTCTGAAACTCTAGACCGCTGAAGCTCCGTCTGAGTCTCCTCCCCCCAGACACCAGTTTAAGACTCTAGCCTTGCTCCACCTCTTCCTCTGCTCTTTCCTCCTCTGGGTCCGCCTGTCAGCTGGGGTCTCGCCCTTCCTAGACTCTTCTGACGCTGTCCCCTGAGTCTTCCCCCTGCCTCCGGCGGGCTTTAGGACCTGGTTCCCGATCCGGGCTTTTCTGCTGTCCCGCGCGCCTGTACATTTGAACTTGGCGCGCGCGCCTAGCCGGCAACCTTCCTCCTGACCGTTACACTGCTCCTGTCACTGCTTCCCCCTTCGGGGAGGCTAGCTGGACTTGACCTCCCCTCCGTTCCCCCACTCTCCGATAGAGGCGTGGTCAGTCTCGACTCATCTTCTCTCCCTGCTGGAGGAGACGCTGGCCCTGACACCTGGGACTCTTCCCCCCCACTACGCTCTGGTGGGGAAGCTGGCCCTGATCTCCAGCTACTGCTTTGGGAGTCCCCGCTGGCCCCCCTTGCTCGAGATACTGCGGTTTCCTGGATAGTGCATCTGCCATGACGTTGTTGGCTCCAATGAGGAAGTGCCGCCACGCCTTGAAGGCTGCATGAATGGCCAGCAACTCCCTGTCCCAGATGGTGTAATTCTGTTCCGACTTGCTGAGTTTCCTGGAGTAGAATGCGCAGGGCCTCCAGTTCCCTTGCGGATCTTGCTGCAACAGGACCGCCCCCACTGCTCTGTCTGATGCGTCAGTCTCAACCCTCAATGGCTTGCCGGGGTTAACGTGTAGCAGCTGTTCTTCGGGCGCGAAGAGACGCTTGAGTCTCCGAAAAGACTGTTCCGCCTGGTCCGTCCAGGTGAACTTCTTCTTCTTGGAGCTGAGGGTGTCCGTGATGGCTGCCGTCTCCTTCACGAACCCCTTGATGAACTTGCGGTAAAAGTTGGCGAAGCCGACGAACTTCTGGACCTCCTTCCGATTGCGCGGGCTCTTCCAGTCCAACACCGAGCGGACCTTGGCGCTGTCCATGGCGAGTCCCTTGTCGGACAGCTTGTAGCCCAGGAAATCCACCTCCGTCACATCAAACTGGCACTTCTCCAGTTTGGCGTAAAGTCTTTGCTCCCGCAGTCTCTGCAGGACCTCCTTGACATCTCCCTCGTGAGCCTCCTGCGATTCCGAGAAGATCAGGATGTCGTCTAGGAAGCACACGCACTTCTTGTAGAGGAGGCCCGCTAACACGTGGTGCATGAAGGCTTGGAAACAATGGGAGCCATTTTGCAGGCCCAAAGGCATAACTTTATACTCATAGGTGCCTAAAGGCGTAAACATGGCCGTCTTCCACTCATCGCCCTCCCGCATGCGTATAAGGTTGTACGCCCCTCGTAGATCCAACTTGGTGAAGATCCGTCCCTTCCTCACCGTCGCGAGCAGGTCGTCAATCTTGGGCATGGGGAATGCTGTGGGCTTGGTCCTGGAATTTATGATCCTGTAATCAACAACCAATCTGCGTTGGGGCGTGTCCTTCTTCTTCACGAAAAACACGGGACTGCCCCCCACTGCTTTGGATTCTTGGATGAATCCCCGCTTCAAGTTGTGATCTATGAACTCCCTGAGTTCCTGCAGTTCGTCCTCAGACATGGAATATAGTTTTCCAGTCGGCAGCGTCGCCCCCGGTAGGAGGTCAATCGTGTAATCGTAGGGCCGGTGGGGAGGCAGCTTGTCCGCTTCCTTCTCGCAGAAGACCTCCAAAAAGGCCTTGTACTTGTTGGGCACCGCCTGCACCATGCCTAGGTGTAGTTGCTGTTCCTCTTCCTGTCCTTCCTCTTCCTGGCTGGGCCGGATGCAGTGTTCTGCGCAGTAGGAGGAGCAGAAGGTCAATTGCCGCTGGTACCACGCTAATGCCGGGCTGTGCCTATCCAGCCAACTCATGCCCAACACTATGGGCATGTCCAACAGGTGGGTGACGTTGAAGCTGATGACTTCGCGGTCATTTCCAATTTGCATCACCCTAGGTGGTGTTTGCTGTAGTACCTGCCCTCCCAGCAGCTTCCTGCCATCGACCGTGACGACGTTTAGGGGCATCGTGGCTGGTAGGAGCGCTATGCGATGTCGCCTGATGAAGTCCACCCCCACAAATTCTGCGTTCCTACCAGAGTCAATGGTAATAGGGACTTCCAGGGTGAATCCATTTGGCAGCTGGAGTGATGCGGTGAGTTGCACCACTGGTTTGGGTGGGAGGGGGTCCGTGGGCTGCAAAACCTCTGGGGACTGCTTCACTGACTCGCCTGGCTGGGCCCCAGTGCCTCTGCCTCCAACCAGGCTTCGTCGTTTCCCTGCAGCTGTTCCCCTTGCTGAACTGCTCCTCTTACTGTTGCTGAGGCTGCAGTGTGCTTCTGGATCCTCTGGGGACACTCTTTGGCCATGTGCTGTGCACTGTCGCAGATATAGCACTTCCTGTTCCCTCTAGGAGCCTTCGTCTTGACTGCTCCTGGAGGTTGGGCTCTGGTTGCTGTCTGAGCCCTAGCACCACCTATCTCCATCGGCTCTACCCCTCCCCCAGTGGGGCGTGGATTGCACGCGTCCTGTCTCTCTGGGCAGGAAGGGAGTTGTTCTGGCTGGTGTGCGTGCCATCCGTCCGTCATCCCTGCTCCACGGGCGTTCCTCCAGGCGAACCCCCACCGCCAGCGCTCTCTGGACGACTTCTGTGGTACTGTTGGGTCTGTCCCCCCTTGCCAGCTCATCTTTCACGGCTCCATTTAGCCCCTCCCAGAACAGATCCCTCACGGCAGCTGAGTCCTTCTCCCAGCCCAGCACATTAACTAGCGCAAAAAAGCGGGAGTGATATTGTCTCACCGTGGCTTTGCCTTGCTTCAGCCCGTGCATTTCCCTCCTGGCCACATCCATATCAATCGTAGATTTAAAACAAGAGTCCATAGCCGCGATAAATGCTTTTGATTCATGGAGAGCGGGATCATCTTCGCGCCATAAATTGCGCAACCACGATTTAGTTTCCCTATGCAGATGAGTTATTATGAAGCCCACTTTCTCCTCATCTCTAAAGTCTTTCCGAAGCAAATTGAGTGCGAAAACTATGTCTGCTCTGAAGTTAGGATACTGCTCCAGGTTCCCGTCGAAATGGGCTACGATGCTGGCCCCCCCCCCGTTTCCTGAGGCCAACTCCCTCCGGCTTGGGTCCCGGCAGCCCCTCTTTGCCCCAACGTTCCCTCCTGGCTTGCAGATCTCGACAGCGCGCTTCTGCTTCCTCTTCTCTCTTTCTGGAGGTTTCTACTTCTGCGTAAAGCCTCGTGACTGCTTCTTGCAGCGCCGCCACCTTCTCCTCCGTAGTCATCGTTGCTTATCTTCGTGAGCTCGCAAAAAAAATAATAATTTGTGAGACGGAGCTTACTGTCAGAGCTGCCCGAGGTCCCAGCTCACAAAGGACCAACACCAGTCCGTTGTTATATACAAAAGTCTTTATTGAAGTTCAGTTTCTCTTTCACATCAGCAGCGTGCAGCTCTACGTCTGAGACTCTAGACCGCCGAAGCTACGTCTGAGTCTCCTTCCCCCATACACCAGTTTAAGACCCTAGCCTTGCTCCACCTCTTCCTTTGCTCTTTCCTCCTCTGGGTCCGCCTGTCAGCTGGGGTTTCGCACTTCCTAGACTCTTCTGACGCTGAATCCCCTGAGTCTTCCCCCTGCCTCCGGCGGGCTTTAGGACCTGGTTCCCGATCCGGGCTTTCTGCTGTCCCGCGCACCTGTACATTTGAACTTGGTGCGCGCGCCCAGCCGGTAACCTTTCTCCTGACCGTTTCACTGCTCCTGTCACTGCTTCCCCCTTCGGGGGGGCTAGCTGGACCTGACACCTGGGGCTCTTCCCCCCCCCACTCTGCTCTGGTGGGGAAGCTGGTCCTGATTTCCAGCTGCTGCTTTGGGAGTCCCCGCTGGCCCCCTGTTTCTGGTGTGTCCCCCCTGGGACCCCCCTCGCCCTGACCATAGGCGCCTCCTTCTGGGAATCTTCTGATTCGCTGGAGAAGCTGATGGAATCTCTCGGGTCACTGTCATACTCCCCTATGCTGCCCTCAGATCCTTCCCCTTCGCTCTCCATCTCCTCTCTCCCCTGTGCCTCTGTCCCTGAGCCCCTGACAGTTACCAGCCCAAATCAAGCATAAGTAAACATATGGTAACATCTCAATAGAAAAAGGACGAATAAGCTTCGATTGCCCTTTCGGTGTTCATTCACCCACAAATAGCAAAGTAAAGTGTAAGAACCCTAAACAAAGCCAAAAAGGTTGCTTTGGGTGCGAGCTACATAGAAAGAATAATCTTGGATGGCGCTTACTTCATGTCGTGTTCTTAGCTCTTAATGCATATTGAAACAGAAATCGCAAAGTGTGTGCAATGAGACCAAAATAACACAACACCATCTTTTCGCTTCCATATACCTAGAAAGAAGACAAAGAAGCTATGATGGGGCTTTTTTCAATTCGCATGGTGTTATTTGGGTGTGCGCCAGAATCACACCAAAACCAAAGCAAAAACATCTTTTGGGTTCCATCTACATATAAAGAAGATGATAAAGCTCTGATGGGGTTATTTCAAATTGGTGTTTTTGGGGTTAGAATGCACATTCAACCAAAAATCGCAGACATGTTTGTTACCAGCCCAAATCAAGCAGAGGTAAACACATGGTAACATCTCAATAGAAAAAGGACGAATAAGCATCGATTTCTCTTTCAGTGTTCATTCACCCACAAATAGCAAAGCGAAGTGTAATAAGCCTAAACAAAGCCAAACAGGTTGTTTTGGTTTCCAACTACATAGAAAGAAGTATCTTGGATTGCGCTTATTTCAAGTTTTTTTTTGTGTGTTTATGCACATTGATGGAGAAATCGCAAAGTGTGTGCAATGAGATCAAACTAACACATCACCATCTTTTCGCTTCCATATGCGTAGAAAGAAGACGAATAAGCTTTGATAGGGCTTTTTTCAATTCGCATGGTGTTATTTGGGTGTGCGCCAGCATCACTCCAAATGAAAGCAAAAAGGTGTTTTGCGTTCAATCTACATAAAAAGAAGATGATAAAGCTCTGATTGTGCTTATTTCAAGTTGGTGTTTTTGGGGTTAGAATGCACATTCACCCAAAAATCGCAGAGTGACATGTTTGTTACCAGCGGAAATCAAGCATAGTTCTTTTGGTTCCATCGCAATAGGCAAAGGACGAATAAGCTTTGATTGCTCTTTCGGTGTTCATTCAAGCAGAAATAGCAAAGCGGTGTAATAAGCCTAAACAAAGCCAAACAGGTTGTTTTGGTTTCGAACTACATAGAAAGACGAATCTTGGATTGCGCTTACTTCATGTCGTGTTCTGTGCTGTTAATGCACATTGACACAGAAATCGAATAAGCTTTGATTGGGCTTTTTTAAATTCGCATGGTTTTATTTGGGTGTGCGCCAGAATCACCCAAAACGAAAGCAAAAGGTGTTTTGGGTGCCATTTACATAAAAACAAGATGATAAAACTCTGATTGGGCTTATTTCAAATTGGTGTTTTGGGGGTTAGAATGCACATTCACTCAAAAATCGCAGAGTGACATGTTTGTTATCAGCCCAAATCAAGCATAGGTGTCAAAGCTGCTTCCAGATCCGAGCTCACAGAGGATCACGATAGCCAGCATTCACTGTATAAAAGTCTTTATTGATTTACAGTTTCCATTTTCAAGCTGTAGCGCGCAACTCTACGTCTTATAAGCTAGACCGGCGAAGCTCCGTCTGAGTCTCCGCCTCCTGTACACCAACTTAATACCCTAGCCTTACTCCACCTTTTCCGCCTGACCGTTCTTCTCTGGGTCCCTCTGCCCCCCGTGGTCTCTTCCTTCCGGGACTCTTCTGACGCTGACCCCCCGGACCCTTCTGTCTCCTTGCGGCGGGCTTTAGGACCTGGCTCCCTTTCCGGGCTGCTTACTGTGCCGCCTTCCTGTGCCTTTGAACTTGGTGCGCGCGCCCAACCTCCCACTTTCCGTTTGACCGTTTCTTCTCTCTCCGATGGAGGTGTGGCCACTCCTGACTCATGTCCTCCCCCCTGCGGCGAGCCGCCTGATCCCGATGCCTGGCGCCCTTCTTCCCCACTGCGCTCTGTTGGGGATGTTGGCCCCGATATCCAACTGCTGCTCTCTGAACCCCCTTTTGTCCCTTCTTCCTGGGGTGTCCCCCTAAGCTCCCCCCTTGCTCTGGTCACTGGCGCTCCTTTCTGTGAATCTTTCGATTCACTGGAAAGACTCGGAGATCTCGGGTCGTCGTCATCGCTCATCTTTCCTTCGGACTCCTCCCCTTCACTCTCTGTTTCCTCCCTTGCCCTCGCCTCTGCTCCTGAACCCCTGACAATAGGTGTTTCGGTTCCATCTCAATAGAAGGAGGACAAATAAGCTTGGATTGTTCTTTCGGTGGCTATTCACCCTGAGCCTAACCCTAACCCTAACCCTAACCCTAACCCTAACCCTAACCCTAACGCTGACGCTGACGCTGACGCTGACGCTGACGCTGACGCTGACCCTGACCCTGACCCTGACCCTGACCCTGACCCTAACCCTAACCCTATCCCTATCCCTAACCCTATCCCTATCCCTATCCCTATCCCTATCCCTAACCCTAACCCTAACCCTAACCCTAACCCTAGCAAAGCGAAGTATAATAAGCCACACAGGTTGTTCGGTGGTCATTCACCCCGCCCCTAACCCTAACCCTAACCCTAACCCAAACCCAAACCCAAACCCAAACCCTAACCCTAACCCTAACCCTAACCCTAACAATAACCCTAACCCTAACCCTAACCCTAACCCTAACCCTAACCCTAACCCTAACCCTAACCCTAACCTTAACCCTAACCCTAACCCCAACCCTAACCATATCCCTAACCCTAACCCCAACCCCAACCCCAACCCTAACCATATCCCTAACCCTAACCCTAACCCTAACCCTAACCCTAACCCTAACCCTTACCCTAACCCTAACCCTAACCCTAACCCTAACCCTAACCTTAACCCTAAGCCTAACCCTAACCCTATCCCTAATGCTAACTGTCAGGGGTTCAGGGACAGAGGCACAGCGGAGGCAGGAGATGGAGAGCGAATGGGAAGAATCTGAGGACAGCGGGGGGGAGAGTGACAGTGATCCGAGGGATTCCATGAGCCTCTCCAGCGAATCAGAGGATTCCCAGAAGGGGGTGCCGGTGGTCAGGACTAGGGGGGTCCCAGGTGGGACGCACCAGAAACAAGGGGCCAGCGGGGACTCCCAGAGCAGCAGCTGGAGATCAGGACCAGCTTCCCCACCAAAGCGTAGCGGGGGGGGAGGTTCCTGTGTGTCAGGGGCAGCGTCTCCTCCAGCAGGGAGAGGAGATGAGTCAGGGCTGACCACGCCTCCATCGGATAAGGGGGGAATGGAGGGGAGGTCAGAACCAGCTGACCTCCCGGAAGGGGAGGAAAGCAGTGACAGGAGTAGTGTAACGATCAGAAGGAAGGTTGGGAGCTGGGCATTTCTGGAGGTCTTTTGCCAGAAGGAAGCTGACCAGCTGCCCCCCCACCGGCCCTACGACTGCGCGATTGACCTCCTACCGGGGGCGACGCTGCCGACAAGGAAGCTGTATTCCATGTCCGAGGACGAGATGCAGGAACTCAGGGAGTTCATAGAGCACAACTTGAAGCGGGGATTCATCCAAGAATCCAAGGCAGTGGGGGGCAGTCCCGTGTTTTTCGTGAAGAAGAAAGACACGCCCCAAAAGAGGCTGATCGTAGATTATAGGCTCATAAATTCGAAGACAAAGCCCACAGCCTTTCCCATGCCCAAGATCGTCGACCTGCTCGCGATGGTGAGGAAGGGGAGAATCTTCACCAAGTTGGATCTACGCGGCGCATACAACCTCATACGCATGCGGGAGGGCGATGAGTGGAAGACGGCCATGTTTACGCCGTTAGGCACCTATGAATACAAAGTTATGCCGTTTGGTCTCCAATATGGCTCCCACTTTTTCCAAGCTTTTATGCATCATGTGCTAGCGGGACTCCTCTACAAGAAGTACGTATGCTTCCTCGACGACATCCTGATCTTCTCGGAATCGCAGGAGGCTCACGAGAGGGATGTAAAGGAGGTCCTGCAGAGACTACGGGAGCACAGACTTTACGCCAAACTGGAGAAGTGCCAGTTTGATGTGACGGAGGTGGATTTCCTGGGCTACAAGCTGTCCGACAAGGGCCTCGCCATGGACAGCGCCAAGGTCCGCTCGGTGTTGGACTGGGAGAGCCCGCGCAATCGGAAGGAGGTCCAGAAGTTCGTCGGATTCGCCAACTTTTACCGCAAGTTCATCAAGGGGTTCGCGAAGGAGACGGCGGCTATCACGGACACCCTCAGCTCCAAAAAGAAAAATTTCACCTGGACGGACCAGGCGGAACAGTCTTTTCGAAGACTCAAGCGCCTCTTCGCGTCCGAAGAACAGCTGCTACACGTGAACCCTGGCAAACCAATGAGGGTTGAAACTGACGCATCCGACAGAGCGGTGGGGGCGGTCCTGTTGCAGGAAGATCCGCAAGGGAACTGGAGGCCCTGCGCATTCTACTCCAGGAAGCTCAGCAAGTCGGAACAGAACTACACCATCTGGGACAGGGAGTTGCTGGCCATTCATGCGGCCTTCAAGGCGTGGCGGCACTTCCTCATCGGAGCCAGACACACCGTGCAGGTCCACACGGACCACAAGAATCTTGAGTACTGGCGCACGGCGAGGCTCCTGAACCAGAGACACATCCGCTGGGCGGAGTTCTTTGCGGATTTCGACTTCAGGATAGAATACATCCCGGGAGACAACAACGTCATGGCAGATGCACTTTCCAGGAAACCGCAGTATCTCGGGGAAGCGGCACCGGTGGCGGCCAAACACATTTTCGCACCGCAGGCGTGGGCATGCGCTTCAGCCACCGTGGAGCTGGAGGCGGTGCGTCGCGCGCTGCAGACGGATGCCTTCGCACAATCCAAGATGGAGGAGTTGCGAAGGGGCACAGCAAAGGACGATGAGTTCCAGATACGCGAAGGACTGCTTACCCGCAAAGGAGCTCTCTACGTGCCGGGAGACGACCTACGCGCGAAAGTCCTGCAGCAGTTGCACGACGCGCCCAGCGCGGGGCACTTCGGCAAGGACAAGACGGCGGAATTAGTAGCCAGAGACTTTTCGTGGCCCCAGATGCGAGGAGAAGTCGCGGATTACGTCGCCAGGTGTGACACTTGCCAAAGAGCCAAACCAGTGCACAGGAAACCGGCGGGACTGCTGGAACCGCTACAGACGCCTTGGGAGAAGGTGGCCCTGGACTTTGTCACAGATCTGCCCAGCTCGCGAGGCAAAACAGCGGTTCTAGTGGTCGTAGACCTGTTCACCAAGATGGCGCACTTCATTCCTTGCGCGAAGGTGGCCACAGCGGAACAAACCGCCAAGCTGTTCATAGACCACGTGTTCAGAGTTCACGGCTTGCCACGGTCCATCTTGTCCGACCGGGGTCGCCAATTCATCTCGAGCTTCTGGCAGAAGCTGCTGGGTATCCTGAACGTCAAGATCAACTTAGCGTCGGCAAGACACCCGCAGACCAACGGACAAGCGGAGAGGGTCAACGCCATCATGCAGCAGTACCTGCGATGCTATGTGAATCAACAGCCCTCGACCTGGGTGGACTACCTACCGCTGGCCGAGTTTGCCTACAACAACACGAAGCACGGGTCCACAGGGGTGACACCGTTCTTCGCCAACAATGGGCGGCATCCCAGAACCTTCCCGGGGTTAGAGACGACGGGGGAGGGGGAGCTGCGGGGAGCAGAGCACTTAGCAGCAGAGTTACAGGAAGTCCACGAGCAACTCCGAAGGCACTTGGAACTAGCTAAACACGCCTACGAAGTGCAGGCAGACAGGCACAGGAGAGCAGGGGAAGACATCCAGGTGGGGGACTGGGTATGGTTAGCGGCCCAGGCGGTGCCGGCCAAATCGTTA
>NC_138757.1:38342125-38352125 GCF_965113315.1 Podarcis vaucheri
TTGGTGCAGGGGCGGGACCGATTCAGAGGGGACTTCAAATGTCTGACGTTAGAGACTCGGGGCTGCGCGCCTCGGTTGTGCAACCAATAATGAACTGCAATAAACATCCTTGTATATAAGAAGAGCTTGGCGTTGGTCTTTTGTGAGCTGAGACCTGAGGCAGCCTCTGACAGTAACCCTCACCCTAACCATAACCCCAACCCTAACCCTAATCTTAACCGTAACCCGAACCCGAACCGAAACGATAAACCTAACCCTAACCCTAACCCTAACCCTAACCCTACCTCTAACCCTAACCCTAACCCTAACCCTAACCCTACCTCTAACCCTAACCCCAACCCCAACCCTAACCCTAACGCTAATCCTAACCCTAACCCTAACCGAAACGTTAAGCCTAATCCTAACACTAACCCTAATCCTAACCCTAACCGTAACACTAACCGTAAGCCTAACCCTAACCCTAACCGAAACCCTAACCCTAACCCTAACCCTTACCGTAACCCTAACCGTAACCCAAACCCTAACCCTAACCCTAACCCTAACCCTAACCCTAACCCTAACCCTAACCGTAAACCTAACCGTACACCTAACCCGAACCCAAACCTGAACCCTAACCCTATCCCTATCCCTAACCCTAACCCTAACCCTAACCCTAACCGAAACGCTAAACCTAACCCTAACCCTAATCCTAACCCTAACCATAACTCTAACCCTAACCCTAATCTTAACCCTAACCCTATCCCTATCCCTAACCCTAACCCTAACCCTAACCCTAACCCTAACCGAACCGCTAACAGTAACTATAACCCTAACTGTCAGCGCTGCCTCAGGTCCTAGCTCACAGAGGACCAACGCCAGTTGCTCTTTATAAACAAAAGTCTTTATTGTGGTTCATTGTTGGTTTGACATCCGTGGCGTGCAGTGCTACGTGTGAGTCCTTAGACCGGCGAAGCTCCGTCTGACTCCTCCCCGCTCATACACCAGTTCAAGAGCCGAGCTTTGCTTCACCTTTCCCTCTCCTCCTTTTGCTCCTTTCTCCTCCGGGTCCTCCTGCCCTCAGGGTTTACCTCCTTCCTACTCTCTTCAGAGGCGGATTCTTCTGACTCCGCCCCACCCTTCCGGCGGGCTTTAGGACCTGGCTCCCAATCCGGGTTTTCTGCTGGCTCGCGCGCCTCCACATTTGAACTTGGCGCGCGCGCCCAGCCGCCTACTTTCCTCCTAACGGCTACACTGCTCCCCCCACTGCTTTCTCCTTCAGGGAGGCTGGCCGGACCTGCTCTTCCCTCCGCCCCCCCACTCTCTGACGGAGGCGTGGTCAGTCCAGCCTCACTCTCTCCTTCTGCAGGAGGCTCTTGTTTTAACCCTTGGGATTCTTCCCCCCTCCCCCGCTACGCTCTGTTGTGGAAGCTACCCCTGATTTTCAGCTGCCGCTTGGAGACTCCCCACTGGCCGCCCTTGCCCTGCCTTTGGGGGCTCCTTTCTGGGAATCCTCTGATTCGCTGGAGAGACTCATGGAATCTCTCTGATCACTGGCATACCCTCCTGAACTCCCCTCAGATTGTTCCCCTTCGCTCTCCATCTCCTCCTTCCCCTTTGGCTCAGTGCCTGAGCCCATGACACTAACCCTAATCTTAACCGTAACCCTAACCCAACCCCTAACCGAAACGCTAAACCTAACCCCAACCCTAACCCTAACCCTAACCCTAACCCTAACCCCAATCCTAACCCTAACCCTAACCCTAACCCTAACCCTAACCCTAACCCTAACCCTATCCCTAACCCTATCCCTAACCCTAACCCTAACCCTAACCGTAACACTAACCCTAACCCTAACCCTAACCCTAACCGTAACACTAACCGTAACCCTAACCGTAACACTAACCGTAACCGTAACCCTAACCGTAAGCCTAACCCTAACCCTAACCCCTGTGGTGAGTGCCTGAGGGCCCTGCTCTTGCCACTTACCATCTGGCTTGGGGCGGGGCCTGGGGCCTGGGGCCTCACAAGGACTGCTCTGCTGCCCAGGAAGACTCCCCTGTGGTGAGTGCCAGAGGGCCCTGCTCTTGCCGCTTACCATCTGGCTTGGGGCGGGGCCTGGGGCCTCACAAGGACTGCTCTGCTGCCCAGGAAGACTCTCCTGCGTGAGTGCCTGAGGGCCCTGCTCTTGCCACTTACCATCTGGCTTGGGGCGGGGCCTGGGGCCTCACAAGGACTGCTCTGCTGCCCAGGAAGACTCCCCTGTGGTGAGTGCCTGAGGGCCCTGCTCTTGCCACTTACCATCTGGCTTGGGGCGGGGCCTGGGGCCTCACAAGGACTGCTCTGCTGCCCAGGAAGACTCCCCTGTGGTGAGTGCCTGAGGGCCCTGCTCTTGCCACTTACCATCTGGCTTGGGGCGGGGCCTGGGGCCTCACAAGGACTGCTCTGCTGCCCAGGAAGACTCTCCTGCGTGAGTGCCTGAGGGCCCTGCTCTTGCCACTTACCATCTGGCTTGGGGCGGGGCCTGGGGCCTCACAAGGACTGCTCTGCTGCCCAGGAAGACTCCCCTGTGGTGAGTGCCTGAGGGCCCTGCTCTTGCCACTTACCATCTGGCTTGGGGCGGGGCCTGGGGCCTCACAAGGACTGCTCTGCTGCCCAGGAAGACTCCCCTGTGGTGAGTGCCTGAGGGCCCTGCTCTTGCCACTTACCATCTGGCTTGGGGCGGGGCCTGGGGCCTCACAAGGACTGCTCTGCTGCCCAAGAAGACTCCCCTGTGGTGAGTGCCTGAGGGCCCTGCTCTTGCCACTTACCATCTGGCTTGGGGCGGGGCCTGGGGCCTCACAAGGACTGCTCTGCTGCCCAGGAAGACTCCCCTGTGGTGAGTGCCTGAGGGCCCTGCTCCTTCTTGCCACTTACCATCTGGCTTGGGGCGGGGCCTGGGGCCTCACAAGGACTGCTCTGCTGCCCAGGAAGACTCTCCTGCGTGAGTGCCTGAGGGCCCTGCTCCTTCTTGCCACTTACCACCTGGCCTAGGGAGGGCCTGACAGGCCTCACAAGGACTGCTCCTGCCACTTACTATCTGGCCCAGGGTGGGGCCTCACAAGGATGATTGTTGCCATTGATGCTGCTACTGCCCAGGAGGACCCGGAGGAGTGCAGAGCCCTTTTTAACATGTTTTGTTTTGTTTTTGTTTTTAATATTTCCTTTCCTTTTCGATTCTATATATGGGGTGGGATGGATGTTTGGGTGGGCTGGGGAATTTGTTAGATTTTGATGAATTTGTAATTTTTGCAGTTTTTGTTTGTATTGTTGTATTGTTTTCTGGGTTGTTTTTGTTTTTTGTTTTTACTGTTTTAAGGTTTTATTGTTCTAGGCTGCGAAAGAATAATATTAATTGCCATCAATGGAGGCCACTATGAGGCCTGGGATTGCTACCGTGGAGGGGCGAGGGAGGTATGGCGGTGGGGGCAGATGTTACAGGCGAAGGGGATCGAGATATGGATACGCTCGTACCCTTTCCAATCTGCGCCCCATCCCGAGGGACGAGGGTAGGGTGAGCAAGGATTACTCACCTCCGTCACTGGTGCTGTGCAATGCCAGGTCTATAGGCAATAAAACCGCCACCCTGCGAGATTTCTTTCTCTTGCAGGGGGTCGACCTGGCTTGTGTGACGGAGACCTGGGTGCGCGAAGGGGCAACAGTTACCTTACGAGAGATGGCGCCCCCGGGTTTCTCTGTCCTCCACCAGTCGCGAACTGTGGGCCGGGGGGGAGGGGTGGCATTATTAATCCGGGAAGATTGTCCTTTCAGGGCTCTACCATCGCCATCGATCCCCGGCATCGAATGTGTTGGCCTAGTGTGGGGCTCCGAGGAGAGCTTGGCTGTCTGGCTGGTGTACCGGCCACCTAGCGCACCAGCAGCCACCCTGTCAGGCCTGCTGGAGGCGGTGGCCGGCTGGGCCTTGGAGTTCCCTAACCTATTGGTATTGGGGGACTTCAACATCCATGCCGATGCCACTCCCTCCTCACAGGCTCTGGACCTGGTGTCTTCCATGGCGACACTAGGGCTCTCCCAGTTTGTTTCGGGCCCCACACATCAAGCAGGCCACACGCTGGATTTGATCTTTGGCGTCGGTATAGATGTGATCATGTCTCCTCCGACGAAGGTGCCATGGTCTGATCACTACGCTCTGAAAGCCAGGATTGACTTTCCACCCCCACCCTGCTTAGGTGGCGAGCCAATTTGGGCTCGCCCGCAGAGGCTGATGGACCCCGAGAGATTCCGCCAAGCCTTGCGGGACCTTGCTCCCCCTGGCGACTCATTGACTGAGCTTGTTGAGGGCTGGAATGCCCAGCTCCTGGCAGCCATCGATGAGATCGCACCTAAGCGCCCTCTGCGACCCCGCAGAAACCGGGCTCCCTGGTTTACCGAGGAGCTTCGGAAAATGAAGCGGGACCTCAGACGGCTAGAGCGAGTATGGCGGGGTGCCCGTGACGGAGCCTCAAGAACATCTTATAGGGCTTTTATGAAAACCTACGAGATGGCGGTGAAGGCTGCTAAGAAGTCATACTTCTCGGCCTCCATTGCATCCGCTAGCTCTCGCCCAGCGCAATTATTTAGTATTATTAGGTCTTTAACGTCCCTTGAGGGACAGCCAAATTTAAATAACAAATTGACACACGGCTGTGAGGCATTTGCGAGCTTTTTTGCGGAGAAGGTCTTGTCGCTCCGCCATGACCTCCCTGCCAATTTGGATACAATAAAGGAACTGGAGGCCCCTCGACTGTCCTCGGGTCCAGTATTGGACCACTTCGACCAGATATCCCCAGCCGATGTGGACAGACTCCTCCGAGCTGGAAAGCCCACCACTTGTCCTCTCGACCCGTGCCCGTCTTGGCTGATTAGAGCGTGTCCAGACGAGGTGCGGGCCCCCCTGGGGAATATCATCAATTTGTCCCTTGGCACGGGGACATTCCCAGGGGAACTGAAGGAGGCAGTGGTGCACCCGCTCTTAAAGAAAACATCATTAGATCCTTTAGATCTATCCAATTACCGCCCGGTTTCGAATCTTCCGTTCCTGGGTAAGGTGATTGAGAGAGCGGTTGCTGAACAGCTTGGTGGGTTTCTGGATGAAACATTGGCTCTGGATCCATTCCAGTCTGGCTTCCGCGCTGGTCATGGGACCGAGACGGCTCTGGTCGCCCTAACAGATGACCTTCGTAGACAGCTGGATCGAGGCGGGTCAGGGCTGCTGATTCTTCTAGATCTATCAGCAGCTTTCGACATGGTCGATCACGAACTTCTGGACCACCGCCTTGCCGACGTGGGGATCCAGGGCACAGTCCTTCAGTGGCTGCGCTCGTTTCTCTCTGGTCGGGGACAGAGGGTGGCGCTGGGGGGGGAATTGTCATCGCGCCACTCCTTGGTGTGTGGAGTACCTCAGGGCGCGATACTCTCCCCGATGCTTTTCAACATCTTTATGCGCCCCCTCGCCCAGCTTGTTCGGAGTTTTGGGCTGGGTTGTCATCAGTATGCCGATGACACCCAACTCTATCTGTTGATGGATGGCCATCCTGACTCGGCCCCAGACACACTGACCAGATGTTTGGAAGCTGTGGCTGGATGGTTACGTGGGAGCCGGTTGAAGCTAAATCCTTCGAAGACAGAGGTCCTGTGGCTGGGACGGGGCGATATGGGATTGGGGGGGCAACTCCCATCTCTTGCGGGGGCGCAATTAGTGCCAGCACCGTCCGTTAAGAGTTTGGGTGTAATCTTCGACACCTCCCTTTCCATGGAGGCGCAGATTGCAGCTATAACAAAGGCGGCATTTTTCCATCTCCGCCAAGCTAAGCAGTTGGCTCCTTACCTCTCTCGCCCTGACCTAGCCACTGTGATCCACGCGACGGTCACCTCCAGACTGGATTATTGTAACTCGCTCTACGTGGGGCTGCCCTTGAGACTGACCCAGAAACTCCAGCGGGTGCAGAATGCTGCAGCGAGACTCCTTACGAGGTCTTCGCTGCGAGATCACATTCACCCGGTGCTATACCAGTTGCACTGGCTCCCGGTGGAGTACAGGATCAGGTTTAAGGTGCTGGTTTTAACCTTTAAAGCCCTATATGGCCTAGGACCCTCGTACCTACGGGACTGCCTCTCCTGGTATGCCCCACAGAGAAACCTACGGTCTTCAAATAAAAACATCTTGAAGGTCCCAGGCCACAGAGAAGTTAGGCTGGCCTCAACTAGAGCCAGGGCTTTTTCGGCTGTGGCTCCGATCTGGTGGAACACTCTGTCACAAGAGACCAGGGCCCTGCGGGACTTGACATCCTTCCGCAGGGCCTGCAAGACAGAGCTGTTCCACCAGGCCTTTGGCCAGGGCACAGCCTGACTCCCTCCCTAGGCAATCTTCGCAGAGCTCTGGCCCAATGGTTGCTAGTGGCTTGAATTAATTAATTTTTATAATGAATGATTTTAGAATGTTGTTTATGTTGTACCTTTGTACTGTTTTATTGTTGTTAGCCGCCCTGAGCCCGGCTTCGGCTGGGGAGGGCGGGATATAAATAAAATTTATTATTATTATTATTATAACCCTAAACCTAAACCCAATCCTAACCCTAACCCTAACCCTAATCCTAATCCTAATCCTAATCCTAATCCTAACCCTAACCCTAACCCTAACCCTAACCCCAATCCTAACCCTAACCCTAACCCTAACCCTAACCGTAACCCAAACCGTAACCCTAACCCTAACCCTAACCCTAACCCCAATCCTAACCCTAACCCTAACCCTTACCCTAACCGTAACCCAAACCGTAACCCTAACCCTAACCCTAACCCTAATCTTAACCCGAACCCGAACCCTAACCCTACCCCCAACCCTAACCGTAACCCTCACCCTAACCATAACCCCAACCCTAACCCTAATCTTAACCGTAACCCGAACCCGAACCCGAACCGAAACGATAAACCTAACCCTAACCGTAACCCTAAACCTAACCAAAACGCTAACCCTAACCCTAACCCTAACCCTAACCCTAACCCTAACCGAACCGCTAACAGTAACCCTAACCCTAACCCTAATCTTAACCGTAACCCTAACCCAAACCCTAACCGAAACGCTAAACCTAACCCCAACCCTAACCCTAAGCCTAACCCTAACCCTAACCCCACCCTACCCCTAAAACTAACTCTAACCCTAACCCTAACCCTAACCCTAACCGAAACGCTAACGCTAACACCTAACCCTAACCCCAACCCTAACCCCAACCCTAACCCCAACCCTAACCCCAACCCCGACCCCAACCCCGACCCCAACCCCGACCCCAACCCCGACCCTAACCCCGACCCTAACCCCGACCCTAACCCCGACCCTAACCCCGACCCTGACCCCGACCCTGACCCCGACCCTGACCCCGACCCCCACCCCCACCCCCACCCCCACCCCAACCCCAACCCCAACCCCAACCCCAACCCTAACCCCAACCCTAACCCCAACCCTAACCCCAACCCTAACCCCAACCCTAACCCCAACCCTAACCCCAACCCCAACCCTAACCCCAACCCCAACCCCAACCCTAACCCCAACCCTAACCCCAACCCTAACCCCAACCCTAACCCCAACCCTAACCCCAACCCTAACCCCAACCCTAACCCCAACCCCAACCGCTAACAGTAACCCTAACCCTAACTGTCAGCGCTGCCTCAGGTCCTAGCTCACAGAGGACCAACGTCAGTTGCTCTTTATAAACAAAAGTCTTTATTGTGGTTCATTGTTGGTTTGACATCCGTGGCGTGCAGCGCTACGTCTGAGTCCTTAGACCGGCGAAGCTCCGTCTGACTCCTCCCCGCTCATACACCAGTTCAAGAGCCGAGCTTTGCTCCACCTATCCCTCTCCTCCTTTTGCTCCTTTCTCCTCCGGGTCCTCCTGCCCCCTGGGGTTACCTCCTTCCTACTCTCTTCAGAGGCGGATTCTTCTGACTCCGCCCCACCCTTCCGGCGGGCTTTAGGACCTGGCTCCCAATCCGGGTTTTCAGCTGGCCCGCGCGCCTCCACATTTGAACTTGGCGCGCGCGCCCAGCCGCCTATTTTCCTCCTAACGGCTACACTGCTCCCCTCACTGCTTTCTCCTTCAGGGAGGCTGGCCGGACCTGCTCTTCCCTCCGCCCCCCCACTCTCTGACGGAGGCGTGGTCAGTCCAGCCTCACTCTCTCCTTCTGCAGGAGGCTCTTGTTTTAACCCTTGGGATTCTCCCCCCCCGCTACGCTCTGGTGGGGAAGCTACCCCTGATTTCCAGCTGCCGCTTGGAGACTCCCCACTGGCCCCCCTTGCCCTGCCTTTGGGGGCCCCTTTCTGGGAATCCTCTGATTCGATGGAGAAACTCATGGAATCTCTCTGGTCACTGGCATACCCTCCTGAACTCCCCCCAGATTGTTCCCCTTCGCTCTCCATCTCCTCCTTCCCCTGTGGCTCAGTCCCTGAGCCCATGACACTAACCCTAATCTTAACCGTAACCCTAACCCAAACCCTAACCGAAACGCTAAACCTAACCCCAACCCTAAGCCTAAGCCTAAGCCTAAGCCTAAGCCTAACCCTAACCCTAACCCTAACCCTAACCCTAACCCTAACCCTAACCCTAACCCTAACCCTAACCCTAACCGAACCGCTAACAGTAACCCTAACCCTAACTGTCAGCGCTGCCTCAGGTCCTAGCTCACAGAGGACCAACGTCAGTTGCTCTTTATAAACAAAAGTCTTTATTGTGGTTCATTGTTGGTTTGACATCCGTGGCGTGCAGCGCTACGTCTGAGTCCTTAGACCGGCGAAGCTCCGTCTGACTCCTCCCCGCTCATACACCAGTTCAAGAGCCGAGCTTTGCTCCACCTTTCCCTCTCCTCCTTTTGCTCCTTTCTCCTCCGGGTCCTCCTGCCCCCTGGGGTTACCTCCTTCCTACTCTCTTCAGAGGCGGATTCTTCTGACTCCGCCCCACCCTTCCGGCGGGCTTTAGGACCTGGCTCCCAATCCGGGTTTTCAGCTGGCCCGCGCGCCTCCACATTTGAACTTGGCGCGCGCGCCCAGCCGCCTATTTTCCTCCTAACGGCTACACTGCTCCCCTCACTGCTTTCTCCTTCAGGGAGGCTGGCCGGACCTGCTCTTCCCTCCGCCCCCCCACTCTCTGACGGAGGTGTGGTCAGTCCAGCCTCACTCTCTCCTTCTGCAGGAGGCTCTTGTTTTAACCCTTGGGATTCTCCCCCCCGCTATGCTCTGGTGGGGAAGCTACCCCTGATTTCCAGCTGCCGCTTGGAGACTCCCCACTGGCCCCCCTTGCCCTGCCTTTGGGGGCCCCTTTCTGGGAATCCTCTGATTCGCTGGAGAAACTCATGGAATCTCTCTGGTCACTGGCATACCCTCCTGAACTCCCCCCAGATTGTTCCCCTTCGCTCTCCATCTCCTCCTTCCCCTGTGGCTCAGTCCCTGAGCCCATGACACTAACCCTAATCTTAACCGTAACCCTAACCCAAACCCTAACCGAAACGCTAAACCTAACCCCAACCCTAAGCCTAACCCTAACCCTAACCCTAACCCTAACCCTAACCCTAACCCTAACCCTAACCCTACCTCTAACCCTAACCCCAACCCCAACCCCAACCCTAAAACTAACCCTAACACTAATCCTAACCCTAACCCTAACTCTAACCCTAACCCTAACCCTAACCCTAACCCTAACCCTAACCCTAACCCTAACCCTAACCCTAACCCCAATCCTAACCCTAACCCTAACCCTAACCCTAACCGTAACACTAACCCTAACCCTAACCGTAACACTAACGGTAACCCTAACCGTAAGCCTAACCCTAACCCTAAACCTAAACCCAATCCTAACCCTAACCCTAATCCTAATCCTAACCCTAACCCCAATCCTAACCCTAACCCTAACCCTTACCCTAACCGTAACCCAAACCGTAACCCTAACCCTAACCCTAACCCCAATCCTAACCCTAACCCTAAGCCTAACCTTTACCCTAA
>NC_138757.1:38354625-38357125 GCF_965113315.1 Podarcis vaucheri
CCTAACCCCAATCCTAAACCTCACCCTTACCTTAACCCTATCCGTAACACTAACAGTAACCCTAACCCTAACCCTAACCCTAACCCTAACCCTAACCCTAACCCTAACCCTAACCCTAACCCTAACCCCAACCCTAACCCCAACCCCAACCCCAACCCCAACCCCAACCCCAACCCCAACCCCAACCCCAACCCCAATCCTAACTCTAACTCTAACCCTAACCCTAACCCTAACCAAAACGCCAACCCTAACCCTCACCCTAACCCTAACCCCAATACTAACCCTAACCCTAACCCTAACCCTAACCCTAATCTTAACCCTAACCCTAACCCTAACCCTAACCGTAACACTAACCGTAACCATAACCCTAACCGAACTGCTAACCGTAACCCTAACCTTAACCCTAATCCTAACCCTAACCGAAACACTAACCCTAACACCTAACCCTAACCCTAACCCTAACCCCAATCCTAACCCCAATCCTAACCCTAACCCTAACCCCAATCCTAACCCTAACCCTAATCCTAACCCTACCTCCTAACCCTAACCCTAACCCTAACCCTAACCCTAACCCTAACCCTAACCCTATCCCTAACCCTAACCTTAAACCTAACCCTAACCCTAACCCTAACCCTAACCCCAACACCCATCCTGACCCTAACCCTAACCCTAACCCTAACCCTAACCTTAACCCTAACCCTAACCCTAACCCTAACCCTAACCCTAACCCCAACCCCAACCCCAACCCCAACCCCAACCCCAACCCCAACCCCAACCCCAACCCCAACCCCAACCCCAACCCCAACCCCAACCCCAACCCCAACCCCAACCCTAACCCTAACCCTAACCCTAACCCTAACCCTAACCCTACCCCCAACCCTAACCGTAACCCTCACCGTAACCCCAACCCTAACCCTAACCCGAACCTTAACCCTAACCCTAACCGAAACGCTAGCCCTAACCCCAATCCTAAACCTCACCCTAACCTTAACCCTAACCTTAACCCTAACCTTAACCCTAACCCTAACCCTAACCCTAACCCTAACCCTAACCCTAACCCCAACCCCAACCCCAACCCCAACCCCAACCCCAACCCCAACCCCAACCCCAACCCCAACCCCAACCCCAACCCCAACCCCAACCCCAACCCCAACCCCAACCCCAACCCCAACCCTAACCCTAACCCTAACCCTAACCCTAACCCTAACCCTAACCCCAACCCCAACCCCAACCCCAACCCCAACCCCAACCCCAACCCCAACCCCAACCCCAACCCCAACCCCAACCCCAACCCCAACCCCAACCCCAACCCCAACCCCAACCCCAACCCCAACCCCAACCCCAACCCCAACCCCAACCCCAACCCTAACCCTAACCCTAATCTTAACCCTAATCTTAACCCTAACCCTAACCCTAACCCTAACCCCAACCCCAACCCCAACCCCAACCCCAACCCCAACCCCAACCCCAACCCCAACCCCAACCCCAACCCCAACCCCAACCCCAACCCCAACCCCAACCCCAACCCTAACCCTAACCCTAACCCCAATCCTAACTCTAACTCTAACCCTAACCCTAACCCTAACCAAAACGCCAACCCTAACCCTCACCCTAACCCTAACCCCAATACTAACCCTAACCCTAACCCTAACCCTAACCCTAACCCTAACCCTAACCCTAACCCTAACCCTAACCCTAATCTTAACCCTAACCCTAACCCTAACCCTAACCCTAACCGTAACACTAACCGTAACACTAACCGTAACCGAACTGCTAACCGTAACCCTAACCTTAACCCTAATCCTAACCCTAACCGAAACACTAACCCTAACACCTAACCCTAACCCTAACCCTAACCCCAATCCTAACCCCAATCCTAACCCTAACCCTAACCCTAACCCCAATCCTAACCCTAACCCTAATCCTAACCCTACCTCCTAACCCTAACCCTAACCCTAACCCTAACCCTATCCCTATCCCTAACCCTAACCTTAAACCTAACCCTAACCCTAACCCTAACCCTAACCCCAACACCCATCCTGACCCTAACCCTAACCCTAACCCTAACCCTAACCTTAACCCTAACCCTAACCCTAACCCTAACCCTAACCCTAACCCCAACCCCAACCCCAACCCCAACCCCAACCCCAACCCCAACCCCAACCCTAACCCTAACCCTAACCCTAACCCTAACCCTAACCCTAACCCTAACCCTAACCCTAACCCTAACCGTAACCGTAACCCTCACCGTAACCCCAACCCTAACCCTAACCCGAACCTTAACCCTAACCCTAACCGAAACGCTAGCCCTAACCCCAATCCTAAACCTCACCCTAACCTTAACCCTAACCCTAACCCTAACCCCAACCCTAACCCTAACCCTAACCCTAACCCCAACCCTAACCCTAACCCCAACCCTAACCCTAACCCCAATCCTAACTCTAACTCTAACCCTAACCCTAACCCTAACCAAAACGCCAACCCTAACCCTCACCCTAAC
>NC_138757.1:38362388-38367388 GCF_965113315.1 Podarcis vaucheri
TAACCCTAACCCTAACCCTAACCCTAACCCCAACCCCAACCCCAACCCTAACCCTAACCCTAACCCTACCCCCAACCCTAACCCTAACCCTCACCGTAACCCCAACCCTAACCCTAACCCGAACCTTAACCCTAACCCTAACCGAAACGCTAGCCCTAACCCCAATCCTAAACCTCACCCTAACCTTAACCCTATCCGTAACACTAACAGTAACTGTCAGGGTTGCTTCCAGATCCTAGCTCACAGAGGATCACGCTAGCCAGTGATCATTAAATAAAAGTCTTTATTGAGTTACAGTCTGCATCCTCAAGCTGCTGCGTGCAACCCTACGTCTTATGCTTAGATCGGCGAAGCTCCGTCTGAGTCTCCACCCCTTGTGCACCAACTTAATATCCTAGCCCTGCTCCACCTTTTCCGCCTGACAGTTCTCCTCTGGGTCCCTCTGCCCCCCGGGGTCTCTTCCTTCCGGGATTCTTCTGACGCTGACCCCCCGGACCCTTCTGTCTCCTTGCTTTAGGACCTGGCTCCCTTTCCGGGCTGCCTACTGCGCCACCTTCGTGTGCATTTGAACTTGGCGCGCGCGCCCAACCTTCCACTTTCCGTCTAACCGTCTCTTCGCTCCCCGATGGAGGTGTGGCCACTCCTGACTCGTGCCCTCCCTCCTGTTGTGAGCTGCCAGCGCTTGATCCCTGGCGCCCTTCCTCATCCCTGCTCTCTGGCGGTGACGCTGGTCCCGATTTCCAACTGCTCCCCTCTGAGTCCCCTCTGGCTCTACCTTCCTGGGGTGTCCCCCTAGTCTCCCCCCTTGCCCTGGCCACTGGTGCTCCTTTTTGTGAATCTTCTGATTCACTGGAAAGACTCGGAGATCTCGGGTCGTCGTCATCACTCATCTTTTCTTCTGCCTCCTCCCCCTCGCTCTCTGTTTCCTCCCTTGCCCTCGCCTCTGCTCCTGAACCCCTGACATCCATCCCCCCCTCGAAGCCCCCTCTTCCCCCCTCCCCGCCTTCCGGTGCGGGCGCTGGGTGCTGCCGTGTCAAGGGGACGAATGTCGGGTACAGTTCGCTTCCCGTGGCGGGCCTCCATCTGAAGTCTTCCGGTTCTTCCTCCCTGCTCTCGTCGACGACGGTCACCTCTGCTTCCATCTCTGTGCCGCCGTGCTCGAAACCCTGGTCGTCCCCGAAAACGTCCATGTCCGTCTCTCCCTCGCTTCCTTCTGGAGGCGTTGCTCGTCCTGGACCCTCCAGCCACTTCCTGCGCCACTGCTCCTCTGGTCGATCATCCCACCAATACGAGGGTTCTGAAGCAGATCCCGAGGGCGACCCCTCCGGGGAACGGGCGTCTCGTGTCGGTTCCTCATCCGAGTCGAACCCCCGGAACGTGCTGGCTGAAAGCGTGGGCGTGAAAAGCCAGTCGTCGAAAAAGTCCGCCGGCATTGGCCTATGGGGGAAGAGGGCATGAAACTCTTCCTTGAGCAGAGGTTCATCTAAAGCGTAGCCCGGCACCCAGCTGTTGGCACTGGCCGGGGTGCCCTCCTTAGCGAGAAGGTATTCTACCCCCTCTTCCCCCCATCTGGAGTCCAAAATCTCCGTGACTTCGTTGATGCGCACCTCCTGTGCCACTCCCCGTTGCCCGGTTCCCTCTCGGAGCGGACTCGGCGCCGTTCCTGGTTCCTGAAACCTGTGCGGTGCCTTGTAGGGAGTGAGCACCGATCTGTGGAACACCGGATGCATCCTGGAACCCTCCGGAAGCGCCAGCCTGAAAGCCACCGGGTTGACCTGCTCTTCGACTTGGTAGGGCCCCAGTTGCTTATGCCCTAGTTTCTTCTTGGCCAACGACCTGGCCGGCACTGCGTGGGCTGCTAACCAGACCCAGTCTCCCACATGGATCTCTTCGCCAACCCTTCTGTGTTTGTCTGCCTGCACCTTGTATGCGTGTTTGGCCAGCTCCAGGTGCCGCCGCAGCTGATCGTGGACCTCCTGCAACTCCGACGCGAACGCATCTGCTGTCTGCGGCTCCCCCTCCACCATTCTTTCCAGTCCCGGGAAGGTTCTGGGGTGCCTCCCGTTGTTGGCGAAGAACGGCGTGACCCCCGTGGACACGTGCTTTGTGTTGTTGTAGGCGAACTCGGCGAGCGGCAGGTAATCCACCCACGTCGCAGGCTGTTGATTCGCATAGCATCTCAGGTACTGCTGCATGATGGCATTGACCCGCTCCGCTTGCCTGTTGGTCTGCGGGTGTCTCGCCGACGCCAGGTTGATCTTGACGTTTAGGAAGCCCATCAGCTTCTGCCAGAAATTCGAGATGAACTGCCGCCCGCGGTCGGACAGAATAGACCGTGGCAGACCGTGAACCTTGAACACGTGGTCTATGAACAGTTTGGCGGTTTGTTCCGCCGTGGCCACCTTCGCACACGGGATGAAATGTGCCATCTTGGAGAACAAGTCCACCACCACCAGCACGGCCGTCTTGCCCCTCGAGCTGGGCAGATCCGTGACGAAGTCCAGGGCGACTCTCTCCCATGGTTCGACCGGAGTGTGCAGCGGTTCCAACAGACCGGCCGGCGGTCTGTGCACTGGTTTGGCCCTCTGGCAGGTGTCGCACCTCGCCACGTAGTCCGCGACCTCCCCTCTCATTCCGGGCCACCAGAAATCCCTGGCGACTAATTCCACCGTCTTCTCCTTGCCAAAGTGCCCGGCAGTGGGCGCGTCGTGCAGCTGATGCAGTACCTTGGCGCGAAGTTCGTCTCCCGGCACGTAGATGGCCCCTTTACGGATGAGCAATCCATCTCTCAGCTGGAACCCATTGGTCGCTGCCGTGCCCCTTTGCATCTCTGCCATCTTTGCTTGCGCGAAGGAGTCATTCTGCAACGCTCGTCGCACCGCCTCCAGGTCCACTGTCGCCGCAGCGCACGCCCACACTCTTGGTGCGAAGATGTGCATGGCTGCCGCTGGCGTGGCGTCCTCCAGATACTGTGGCTTACGGGAGAGCGCGTCCGCCATGATGTTGGTGTCCCCCGGGACATACTCTATTCGGAAGTCGAAGTTCGCAAAGAACTCAGCCCAACGTATCTGCCTCTGGTTCAGGAACTGTGCCGTGCGCCAGTGCTCCAGATTCTTGTGGTCCGTGCAGACCAGCACCGTGTGCTTGGCGCCGATCAGGAAGTGCCTCCACGCTTTGAATGCTGCATGAATGGCCAGCAACTCCCTGTCCCAGATGGTGTAGTTCTGTTCGGACTTGCTGAGCTTCCTGGAGTAAAACGCCCCCGGCCGCCAAACCCCCTGCGGGTCTCTCTGCAGCAGGACTGCTCCCACGGCTCTGTCCGAGGCGTCTGTCTCAACCCTCATCGGCCTGCTGGGGTCGACATGCAGCAGCTGCTCTTCCGACGCGAAGAGACGTTTGAGTGCTTGAAAGGACCGCTCCGCCTGCTCCGTCCAGAGGAACTTCTTTTTCTTGGAGCTAAGCGTGTCCGTGATGGCCGCTGTCTGCATAGCGAAGCCTTTGATGAACTTGCGATAGAAATTCGCGAAGCCGACAAATCGTTGGACCTCCTTCCGGTTGCGTGGGCTTTTCCAATCCAACACCGCTCGAACCTTGGCGCTGTCCATGGCGAGCCCCTTGTCAGACAACTTGTAGCCCAGGAAATCCACCTCCGTTACGTCGAATTGGCACTTCTCCAGCTTGGCGTAGAGCCTATGTTGCTGTAGCCTGCTCAGCACTTCCCTGACGTGTCTGTCATGCTCCTGCTGCGATTCCGAAAAGATCAGGATGTCATCCAAGAAACAGACGCACGTCTTGTAGAGGAGCCCCGCCAACACGTGATGCATGAAAGCTTGAAAAACGTGGGAGCCATTTTGCAATCCAAAAGGCATAACTCTATATTCGTAGGTGCCCAGGGGCGTGAACATGGCTGTCTTCCACTCATCTCCTTCCCGCATGCGAATGAGGTTGTACGCCCCTCGCAGGTCCAACTTGGTGAACACGCTGCCCTTGCGTACTTTTGCGAGTAGGTCGTCGATTCGGGGCATGGGGAAGTCCGATGGCTTGGTCACACTGTTCAAAATGCGGTAGTCCACCACGAGTCTTTTTTGGGGCGTGTCTCGCTTCTTAACAAAGAATACCGGACTGCCCCCCGCTGCCCTGGACTCTCGGATGAAACCGCGCTCCAAATTATGATCTATGAACTCTTTGAGTTCCTGCAGTTCGTCCTCAGACATGGAATACAGCTTCCCTTTGGGCAGCACCGCCCCCGGCAGCAGGTCAATCTTGCAGTCATATGGTCTGTGGGGGGGTAGCCTGTCTGCCTCCTTCTCGCAGAAAACCTCCAAAAATTCTGCGTACTTGTGGGGAATCGCTTGCAGCGTGCCTAGCAGCAGCTGTGACTCCTCTTGCTCCCCTTCCTGCCGGGGCATGATGCAGTGTTCAGCACAAAAGGAAGAGCCGAAGGTCAGCTGCCTCTGGTACCAAGCCAGCGTCGGGCTGTGCTTGTCCAGCCAACTCATGCCCAATACAATAGGCGTGTCCGAGAGTTGAGTGACGTTGAAGCTGATGATTTCCCTGTGATTTCCAAGCCGCAGCACCATAGGTGGCGTCTGCTTCACCACTTGCCCCCCTAGCAGCTCCCTGCCATCCACCGTGACAACCTGCAGGGGCAGCGTGGCAGGCAGCAACTGTATATCGTGCCGGTCGACAAAGTCCTACCCTATGAAGTCTGCATTGCTTCCCGAGTCGACGGTGATTGGCACGTCCATGGTGATTCCATTGGGTAGCTGGAGCGATGCGGTGAGCCTCACTACTGGCTTGGGCGGGAGGGGGTCCATGGGCGGTAAAATCCCTGGGGACTGCTTCACTGACACGTCTGGCTGGGCCCCAGTGCCTCTTCCTCCAGCCAGACATCGTCGTTTCCCTGCTGTGGTTCTCCTTGCTGCGTTGCTGCAGTCACCATTGCCGAAGCTGCAGTGTGTTTGTGGAGCCTCCGGGGACACTCTTTCGCCATATGCCCT
>NC_138757.1:38379888-38387388 GCF_965113315.1 Podarcis vaucheri
AACCCTAACCCTAACCCTAACCCTAACCTAACCCTAACCCTAACCCTAACCCTAACCCTAACCCTAACCCTAACCCTAACCCTAACCATAACCCTAACCCTAACCCCAATCCTAACCCCAATCCTAACCCTAACCCTAACCCCAATCCTAACCCTAACCCTAACCCTAATCCTAACCCTACCTCCTAACCCTAACCCTAACCTTAACCTTAAACCTAACCCTAACCCTAACCCTAACCCTAACCCCAACCTCCATCCTGACCCTAACCCTAACCCTAATCTTAACCGTAACCCTAACCGTAACCCTAATCCTACCCCTAACCCGAACCCTAACTGAAAAGCTAACCCTAACCCTAACCCTAACTCTAACCCTAACCCTAACCCTAACCCTAACCCTAATCCTAATCCTAACACTAACCCTAATCCTAACCCTAACCGTAACACTAACCGTAACACTAACCGTAAGCCTAACCCTAACCCTAACCCTAACGGAAACCCTAACCCTAACCCTAACCCTAACCCTAACCCTAACCCCAATCCTAACCCTAACCCTAACCCTAACCCTAACCCTAACCGTAACACTAACCGTAACTGTCAGGGGTTCAGGAGCAGAGGCAAGGGCAAGGGAGGAAACAGAGAGCGAGGGGGAGGAGGCAGAGGAAAAGATGAGTGATGACGACGACCCGAGATCTCCGAGTCTTTCCAGTGAATCAGAAGATTCACAGAAAGGAGCACCAGTGGCCAGGGCAAGGGGGGAGCCTAGGGGGACACCCCAGGGAGATAGAGCCAGAGGGGACTCAGAGGAGAGCAGTTGGAAATCGGGACCAGCGTCACCGCCAGAGAGTAGGGAAAAGGAAGAGAGCCAGGGATCAAGCGCTGGCAGCTCACAACAGGGGGGAGGGCACGAGTCAGGAGTGGCCACACCTCCATCGGGGAGCGAAGAAACGGTCAGACGGAAAGTGGAAAGTTGGGCGCGCGCGCCAAGTTCAAATGCACAGGGAAGTGACGCAGTAGGCAGCCCTGAAAGAGAGCCAGGTCCTAAAGCCCGGCGCAAGGAGACAGGAGAGTCCGGGGGGTCGGCGTCAGAAGAATCCAGGAAGGAAGAGACCCCGGGGGGCAGAGGGACCCAGAGGAGAACAGTCAGGCGGAAAAGGTGGAGCAGGGCTAGGGTATTAAGTTGGTGCGCAAGGGGCGGAGACTCAGACGGGACTTCGCCGATCTAGCCATTAGACGTAGAGTTGCACGCAGCAGCTTGAGAATGGAAAATGTAACTCAATAAAGACTTTTACTAAATGATCGCTGGCTAGCGTGATCCTCTGTGAGCTAGGATCTGGAAGCAGCTCTGACAGTAAGTCCCGTCTCATTAATTGTGGGCATCTACAGCCTCGAGGAGAGGAGAGAAGCAGGTGCCTACTAGCGAGCTCACGAACGGCAGACGACATGACGGCTGAGCAGCAGATAGCGGAACTCAGAGAAGCAGTGTCACAACTGAATGCCAAGGCTCTCGCATCCAGGAAGAGAGAGGAGGAGGCAGCTGCCGCCTGCAGGGATCTCCAGATCAGGTTGGACATGCTTACTAAGCAAGGGCAACTGACACCCAAACAGGAGGGAATTGGGTTGGCGAGACGAACAGGCGGTCTGGTCTCTCACTTCGATGGGAATCTGCAACAGTACCCCAACTTTAGAGCAGATGTAATGTGTGCACTGCAACTGCTGAAAAGAGACTTTAGAGATGAGCAAGAAAAAGTGGGATTCATCATGTCTCATTTGCATGGAGATGCCAAAGCATGGCTGCGCAATTTGTGGAGGGATGGGGATCCGGCGCTCCAAAATGCGGATGACTTTATTAAAGCGATGGATGGATGTTTCTTATCAAGCATTGACGTGGATCTTGCTCGGCAGCAGATACATGGACTGAAGCAAGGGAGGGCCAGCGTAAGGCAGTATCATGCCCGCTTTTTCGCTTTGGTCAGTGCCCTGGAATGGGACAGAGATTCGGCTCCTGTCAGAGACCTTTTTTGGGAGGGCTTGCACAGCTCGGTTAAAGATGAGATTGCGAGGGGGGAGAGACCCCGGACCACGCAGGAGATCGTTCAGAGGGCGCTGGCGGTGGGGGTGCGGCTGGAAGAACGTCCGTGGAGCAGGGACGAAGGGCGCAGCGGGCGCGAACCAGCCAGGGGCTCCTCCTTCCTTCCCAGAGAAGCAGCGCGTGCGCAATCCACGCCTCCAACAGGGGGAGGGGTGGAACCGATGGAGGTTGGGAGTGCAAGGGCTCAGTCAGCAGCCAGAGCCCTAGCACCGGCAGCAGTGAAAGCGAAGCCTCCTAGAGGGAACAGGAAGTGTTATATCTGCGAGGATCCAGGGCATATGGCGAAAGAGTGTCCCCGGAGGCTCCACAAGCACTCTGCAGCCTCAGCAATGGTGACTGCAGCAACGCAGCAAGGAGAACCACAGCAGGGAAACGACGATGTCTGGCTGGAGGAAGAGGCACTGGGGCCCAGCCAGACGTGTCAGTGAAGCAGTCCCCAGGGATTTTACCGCCCATGGACCCCCTCACGCCCAAGCCAGTAGTGAGGCTCACCGCATCGCTCCAGCTACCCAATGGAATCACCATGGACGTGCCAATCACCGTCGACTCGGGAAGCAATGCAGACTTCATAGGGCAGGACTTTGTCGACCGGCACGCTATACAGTTGCTGCCTGCCACGCTGCCCCTGCAGGTTGTCACGGTGGATGGCAGGGAGCTGTTAGGGGGGCAAGTGGTGAAGCAGACGCCACCTATGGTGCTGCGGCTTGGAAATCACAGGGAAATCATCAGCTTCAACGTCACTCAACTCTCGGACACGCCTATTGTATTGGGCATGAGTTGGCTGGACAAGCACAGCCCGACGCTGGCTTGGTACCAGAGGCAGCTGACCTTCGGCTCTTCCTTTTGTGCTGAACACTGCATCATGCCCCGGCAGGAAGGGGAGCAAGAGGAGTCACAGCTGCTGCTAGGCACGCTGCAAGCGATTCCCCACAAGTACGCAGAATTTTTGGAGGTTTTCTGCGAGAAGGAGGCAGACAGGCTACCCCCCCACAGACCATATGACTGCAAAATTGACCTGCTGCCGGGGGCGGCGCTGCCTAAAGGGAAGCTGTATTCCATGTCTGAGGACGAACTGCAGGAACTCAAAGAGTTCATAGATCATAATTTGGAGCGCGGTTTCATCCGGGAGTCCAAGGCAGCGGGGGGCAGTCCTGTATTCTTTGTTAAGAAGCGGGACACGCCCCAAAAAAGGCTGGTCGTGGACTATCGCATCTTAAACAGTGTGACCAAGCCATCGGACTTCGCCATGCCCCGAATCGACGACCTCCTCGCAAAGGTACGGAAGGGCAGAGTGTTCACCAAGTTAGACCTGCGGGGGGCGTACAACTTCATTCGCATGCGGGAGGGAGATGAGTGGAAGACAGCCATGTTCACGCCACTGGGCACCTACGAGTATAGAGTTATGCCTTTTGGATTGCAAAATGGCTCCCACGTTTTTCAAGCGTTCATGCATCACGTGTTGGCGGGGCTACTCTACAAGACGTGCGTCTGTTTCTTAGATGACATCCTGATCTTTTCGGAATCGCAGCAGGAGCATGACAGACACGTCAAGGAAGTGCTGACCAGGCTGCAGCAGCATAGGCTCTACGCCAAGCTGGAGAAGTGCCAGTTCGACGCGACGGAGGTGGATTTTCTGGGCTACAAGTTGTCTGACAAGGGGCTCGCCATGGACAGCGCCAAGGTTCGAGCGGTGTTGGATTGGAAAAGCCCACGCAACCGGAAGGAGGTCCAACGGTTTGTCGGCTTCGCGAACTTCTATCGCAAGTTCATCAAAGGCTTCGCTATGCAGACAGCGGCCATCACGGACACGCTTAGCTCCAAGAAAAAGAAGTTCCTCTGGACGGAGCAGGCGGAGCGGTCCTTTCAGGCACTCAAACGTCTCTTCGCGTCGGAAGAGCAGCTGCTGCATGTCGACACCAGCAGGCCGATGAGGGTCGAGACAGACGCCTCGGACAGAGCCGTGGGAGCAGTCCTGCTGCAGAGAGACCCGCAGGGGGTTTGGCGGCCGGGGGCGTTTTACTCCAGGAAGCTCAGCAAGTCCGAACAGAACTACACCATCTGGGACAGGGAGTTGCTGGCCATTCATGCAGCATTCAAAGCGTGGAGGCACTTCCTGATCGGCGCCAAGCACACGGTGCAGGTCTGCACGGACCACAAGAATCTGGAGCACTGGCGCACGGCACAGTTCCTGAACCAGAGGCAGATACGTTGGGCTGAGTTCTTTGCGAACTTCGACTTCCGAATAGAGTATGTCCCGGGGGACACCAACATCATGGCGGACGCGCTCTCCCGTAAGCCACAGTATCTGGAGGACGCCACGCCAGCGGCCGCCATGCACATCTTCGCACCAACAGTGTGGGCGTGCGCTGCAGCGACAGTGGACCTGGAGGCGGTGCGACGAGCGTTGCAGAATGACTCCTTCGCGCAAGCAAAGATGGCAGAGATGCAAAGGGGCACGGCAGCGACCGACGGGTTCCAGCTGAGAGATGGATTGCTCATCCGTAAAGGGGCCATCTACGTGCCGGGAGACGAACTTCGCGCCAAGGTACTGCATCAGCTGCACGACGCGCCCACTGCCGGGCACTTTGGCAAGGAGAAGACGGTGGAATTAGTCGCCAGGGATTTCTGGTGGCCCGGAATGAGAGGGGAGGTCGCGGACTACGTGGCGAGGTGCGACACCTGCCAGAGGGCCAAACCAGTGCACAGACCGCCGGCCGGACTGTTGGAACCGCTGCAAACTCCGGTCGAACCATGGGAGAGAGTCGCCCTGGACTTCGTCGCGGATCTGCCCAGCTCGAGGGGCAAGACGGCCGTGCTGGTGGTGGTGGACTTGTTCTCCAAGATGGCACATTTCATCCCGTGTGCGAAGGTGGCCACGGCGGAACAAACCGCCAAACTGTTCATAGACCACGTGTTCAAGGTTCACGGTCTGCCACGGTCTATTCTGTCCGACCGCGGGCGGCAGTTCATCTCGAATTTCTGGCAGAAGCTGATGGGCTTCCTAAACGTCAAGATCAACCTGGCGTCGGCGAGACACCCGCAGACCAACGGGCAAGCGGAGCGGGTCAATGCCATCATGCAGCAGTACCTGAGATGCTATGCGAATCAACAGCCTGCGACGTGGGTGGATTACCTGCCGCTCGCCGAGTTCGCCTACAACAACACGAAGCACGTGTCCACGGGGGTCACGCCGTTCTTCGCCAACAACGGGAGGCACCCCAGAACCTTCCCGGGACTGGAAAGAATGGTGGAGGGGGAGCCGCAGACAGCAGATGCGTTCGCGTCGGAGTTGCAGGAGGTCCACGATCAGCTGCGGCGGCACCTGGAGCTGGCCAAACACGCATACAAGGTGCAGGCAGACAAACACAGAAGGGTCGGCGAAGAGATCCATGTGGGAGACTGGGTCTGGTTAGCAGCCCACGCAGTGCCGGCCAGGTCGTTGGCCAAGAAGAAACTAGGGCATAAGCAACTGGGGCCCTACCAAGTCGAAGAGCAGGTCAACCCGGTGGCTTTCAGGCTGGCGCTTCCGGAGGGTTCCAGAATGCATCCGGTGTTCCACAGATCGGTGCTCACTCCCTACAAGGCACCGCACAGGTTTCAGGAACCCGGAACGGCGCCTAGTCCGCTCAGGGAAAGAACCGGGCACGCGGGAGTGGCACAGGAGGAGCGCATCAACGAAGTCACGGAAATTTTGGACTCCAGGTGGGGGGAAGAGGGAGTAGAATACCTTCTCGCCAAGGAGGGCACCCCGGCCAGTGCGAACAGCTGGGTGCCGGGCTACGCCTTGGACGAACCTCTGCTCAAGGACGAGTTTCATGCCCTCTTCCCACATAGACCAATGCCAGCAGACCTTTTCGACGACTGGCTTTTCACTCCCACACTTTCTGCAAGCACGTTCCGGGGGTTCGACTCGGAAGAGGACCCGATACGAGATGCCCGTTCCCCGGAGGGGTCACCCTCGGGATCTGCCTCAGAACCCTCGTATTGGTGGGACGATAGACCAGAGGAGCAGTGGCGCAAGAGGTGGCTGGAAGGTCCCGGACGAGCAACGCCGCCAGGAGGCAGTGAGGGAGAGACGGACATGGACGTTTTCGGGGACGACCTTGGTTTCGAGCACGGCGGCACAGAGATGGACGCGGAGGTGACCGTCGTCGACGAGAGCAGGAAGGAAGAACCGGGAGACTTCAAATGGAGGCCCACCACGGGAAGCGAACGGTATCCGACGTTCGTCCCTCTGCCGCAGCAGCACCCAGCTCCCGCACCGGAAGGAGGGGAGGGGGGAACGGGGGGCTTCGAGGGGGGGATGGATGTCAGGGGTTCAGGAGCAGAGGCAAGGGCAAGGGAGGAAACAGAGAGCGAGGGGGAGGAGGCAGAGGAAAAGATGAGTGATGACGACGACCCGAGATCTCCGAGTCTTTCCAGTGAATCAGAAGATTCACAGAAAGGAGCACCAGTGGCCAGGGCAAGGGGGGAGCCTAGGGGGACACCCCAGGGAGATAGAGCCAGAGGGGACTCAGAGGAGAGCAGTTGGAAATCGGGACCAGCGTCACCGCCAGAGAGCAGGGAAAAGGAAGAGAGCCAGGGATCAAGCGCTGGCAGCTCACAACAGGGGGGAGGGCACGAGTCAGGAGTGGCCACACCTCCATCGGGGAGCGAAGAAACGGTCAGACGGAAAGTGGAAAGTTGGGCGCGCGCGCCAAGTTCAAATGCACAGGGAAGTGACGCAGTAGGCAGCCCTGAAAGAGAGCCAGGTCCTAAAGCCCGGCGCAAGGAGACAGGAGAGTCCGGGGGGTCGGCATCAGAAGAATCCAGGAAGGAAGAGACCCCGGGGGGCAGAGGGACCCAGAGGAGAACAGTCAGGCGGAAAAGGTGGAGCAGGGCTAGGGTATTTAGTTGGTGCGCAAGGGGCGGAGACTCAGACGGGACTTCGCCGATCTAGCCATTAGACGTAGAGTTGCACGCAGCAGCTTGAGAATGGAAAATGTAACTCAATAAAGACTTTTACTAAATGATCGCTGGCTAGCGTGATCCTCTGTGAGCTAGGATCTGGAAGCAGCTCTGACAGTAACCCTAACCGTAACCCTAACCGTAAGCCTAACCCTAACCCTAACCCTAACCCTAACCCTAACCCTAACCCTAACCCTAACCCTAAACCTAAACCCAATCCTAACCCTAACCCTAACCCTAACCCTAATCCTAATCCTAATCCTAATCCTAATCCTAACCCTAACCCCAATCCTAACCCTAACCCTAACCCTAACCCTTACCCTAACCCTAACTGTAACCCAAACCGTAACCCTAACCCTAACCCTAACCGTAACCCTAACCCTAACCCTAACCCTAACCCTAACCCTAACCCTAACCCTAACCCTAACCCTAACCCTAACCCTAACCCTAACCCTAACCGTAAAC
>NC_138757.1:38394888-38399888 GCF_965113315.1 Podarcis vaucheri
AACCCTAACCCTAACCCTAACCCTAACCCCAACCCTAACCCTAACCCTAACCGTAACCCTCACCCTAACCCTAACCCCAACACTAACCCTAATCTTAACCGTAACCCGAACCCGAACCGAAACGATAAACCTAACCTTAAACCTAACCCTACCCCTAACCCTAAAACTAACCCCAACCCCCATCCTGACCCTAACCCTAACCCTAACCCTAACCCTAACCCTAATCTTAACCCTAACCCTAACCCTAACCCTAACCCCAACCCCCAACCCCCAACCCCCATCCTGACCCTAACCCTAACCCTAACCCTAATCTTAACCTTAACCCTCACCGTAACCCCAACCCTAACCCTAATCTTAACCGTAACCCGAACCCGAACCGAAACGATAAACCTAACCCTAAGCCTACGCCTTACCCTAACCCTAACCCCAACCCTAACTGTCAGAGGCTGCCTCAGGTCTCAGCTCACAAAAGACCAACGCCAAGCTCTTCTTATATACAAGGATGTTTATTGCAGTTCATTATTGGTTGCACAACCGAGGCGCGCAGCCCCTAGTCTCTAACGTCAGAGATTTGAAGTCCCCTCTGAATCGGTCCCGCCCCTGCACCAACTTAAGAGGCTTGTGCTAGACCACCGCTTCCTGTCTTTCCTTTTCCGCAGGGTCTTTCTGCCCCCCTGGGTTCCTTCCCTCCTGCTCTCTCCTGAAGCGGATTCCTGAGATGCCTGTTCCCCCCTCCTTCGTGCTTTGGGGCTGGGCTCCTCCTCCGGGCTTTCTCCATTTCCGCGCGCCTCCACATTTGAACTTGGCGCGCGCTCGCTACCCCTGACCTTCCTTTTGACACTTACACTACTCCCTGTACTACTCTCCGCCTCTTCCGGCAGGACGTTCTCCCCAGATCTCCTTTCCCTGTCTCTTTCCTGCTCCGCTCCGTGTGTCACACTGGGAACCCCCCTCTCTTCCCTTCGTTCCTGCTGGGAAGCCGGCCCCGATCTCCCACTCCCGCTCGGGGTTTCCCTGCTGCTTCCCTGCTCCTGGCAGGTCCCCCCTGTGACCCCCCTTGTCCTGACTAGGGGCGCCCCCTCCTGAGAATCCTCCGATTCACTTGAGAGACTCATGGAAGATCTCGAGACATTGTCATCCTCTTCCTCACTGTCCTGGGATTCTTCCTCGTCGCTCTCCGTCTCCTCCCTCACCTGTGCCTCTGTCTCTGAACCCCTGACATCCATCCCCCCCTCGAAGCCCCCCCTTCCCCCCTCCCGCTGCTCGGGCGCAGGTTCCGGGGGCTCCGTCGTTGCGGAGGTCACTGCCGGACACAGGTCGTCGACGTCGATCTCCTCTGCTTCCAGTTCATTGTTTGTGTACTCAAACCCATTGTCCTCTCCCAACATGTTCATGTCCTCCCCTCCCCCTGTTGCCTGGGTGGGGTCTGCTTGCCAAGGACCCACCCGCCACCTCATGCGCCAGTCCTCTTCTGGTTGGTCGTCCCACCAGTAAGAAGGGTCGGTGTCCACCCCCGAACACGATCCCCTTGGAGGGCTCGACTCTGGCGTCGTCTCCTCTGCGGAGGAGAACCCTCGGAAGGTGCTGGCGGAAAGTGTGGGCGTAAAAAGCCAATCGTCGAAAAACTGTGCTGGCATGGGCCTGTGTGGGAAAAGGGCATGGAACTCGTCCTTGAGGAGGGGTTCGTCCAAAGCGTAGTCCGGCACCCAACTGTTGGTGCTGGCCGGGGCGCCCTCCCTGGCGAGAAAATATTCCACTCCCTCTTCCCCCCATCTCGAGTCCAGAATCTCTGTGACCTCGTTGACTGGTTCGTCCTTAGGTGACCTCCCCCTCTTGGGTGACTCCCTGCTTGGTTCTGGTGCTGTCCCTGACTCCTGAAATCTGTGTGGGGCCTTGTAGGGGGTGAGCATCGACCTATGAAAGACCGGGTGCATTCTGGAACCCTCGGGGAGGGCCAATCGAAACGCTACGGGATTGATCCTGGCCTCAACTTGGTACGGCCCTAGTTGCCTGTGTCCTAGCTTCTTTTTAGCTAACGACTTGGCCGGCACCGCTTGGGCCGCTAACCATACCCAGTCTCCCACCTGGATGTCTTCCCCCTCCCTCCTGTGTTTGTCCGCCTGCACCTTATAGGCTTGTTTAGCTAGCTCTAAATGTCTCCGCAGCTCGTCGTGCACCTCTTGCAATTCTGCTGCGAAATGGTCGGCTTCCTGTGGCGCCCCCTCCCCCGTCGTTACGAGCCCCGGGAAGGTTCTGGGATGCCTTCCATTGTTAGCGAAGAACGGCGTCACCCCCGTAGACGCGTGCTTCGTGTTGTTGTAGGCAAACTCAGCCATCGGCAGGTAATCCACCCAAGCCGCGGGTCGCTGATTGGCGTAACATCTCAGGTACTGCTGCATGATCGCGTTGACCCTCTCTGCTTGGCCGTTGGTCTGCGGATGTCTCGCCGACGACAGGTTGATTTTGACGTGCAGGATCCCTAGGAGCTTCCGCCAGAAACTGGACACAAACTGGCGCCCCCTGTCGGACAGAATGGACCGTGGCAACCCATGCACCTTGAACACGTGGTCGATGAACAATTTGGCTGTCTGCTCCGCTGTCGCCACCTTCGCGCAAGGAATGAAATGTGCCATCTTGGTGAACAGGTCTACAACCACAAGCACCGCCGTCTTGCCTCGCGAACTGGGCAGATCAGTGACAAAGTCCAGCGCCACCCTCTCCCACGGTTGCAGTGGCGTTTCCAGCGGTTCCAGCAGTCCCGCTGGCTTCTGGTGCACTGGCTTGGACCTTTGGCACGTGTCACACCTGGCGACGTACTCCGCGACCTCCCCTCGCATCTGGGGCCACCAAAAGTCTCTGGCCACTAATTCCGTCGTCTTTTCCTTGCCGAAGTGGCCAGCGCTGGGTGCGTCGTGCAACTGCTGTAGAACCTTCGCGCGGAGATCGTCTCCCGGAACGTAGAGAGCACCTTTACGGGTCAGCAGGCCGTCGCGTATCTGGAACTCGTCGTCCTTCGCTGTGCCCCTCCGCACCTCTTCCATCTTGGACTGTGCGAACGGATCCGCCTGCAACGCGCGACGCACCGCCTCCAGGTCCACGGCGGCTGAAGCGCACGCCCACGCCTGCGGTGCAAAAATGTGCTTGGCTGCCACCGGTGCCGCTGCCTCGAGATACTGCGGTTTCCTGGAGAGCGCATCTGCTATGACATTGTTGTCGCCTGGGATGTACTCTATCCTGAAATCGAAATCCGCAAAGAACTCCGCCCAGCGTATGTGCCTCTGGCTCTGTAGCTTCGCCGTGCGCCAGTACTCTAGGTTCTTGTGGTCCGTGCGGACCTGCACGGTGTGCTTGGCTCCGATGAGAAAGTGCCTCCACGCCTTGAAAGCTGCGTGGATGGCCAGCAACTCCCTGTCCCAAATGGTGTAGTTCTGCTCCGACTTGCTGAGCTTTCGGGAGTAGAAAGCACAGGGCCTCCAGTTTCCCTGCGGGTCTTCCTGTAAGAGGACGGCCCCCACCGCTCTGTCAGATGCGTCAGTCTCTACCCTCATGGGCCTGCCAGGATTCACGTGTAGCAGCTGTTCTTCGGACGCGAAGAGACTCTTAAGTCTCCTGAAGGACTGCTCCGCCTGGTCCGTCCAGGTGAACTTCTTCTTCTTGGAGCTGAGAGTGTCCGTGATAGCTGCCGTCTCCTTGGCGAAACCCCTGATGAACTTGCGGTAAAAGTTGGCGAAGCCGACGAACCTCTGGACCTCTTTTCGGTTTCGCGGGCTCTTCCAGTCCAACACCGCACGGACCTTGGCGCTGTCCATGGCTAGTCCTCTGTCGGACAGCCTATAGCCCAGAAAATCCACCTCCGTCACGTCGAATTGGCACTTCTCCAGCTTGGCGTAGAGCCTGTGCTCCCGTAGCCTCTGCAGGACCTCCTTCACGTCGCTCTCGTGAGCCTCCGGCGATTCTGAGAAGATCAGAATGTCGTCGAGGAAACATACGCACTTCTTGTAGAGGAGTCCCGCTAGCACATGATGCATAAAAGCTTGGAAAAAGTGGGAGCCATTTTGGAGACCAAACGGCATAACTCTGTATTCGTAGGTGCCCAACGGCGTGAACATGGCCGTCTTCCACTCATCACCCTCTCGCACGCGTATGAGATTGTAAGCTCCGCGGAGATCCAACTTGGTGAAGATCTTCCCTTTCCGCACCGTCGCGAGCAGGTCGTCGATCTTGGGCATGGGAAAGGCCGCGGGCTTTGTTTTTGAGTTTATGAATCTGAAGTCTACGATGAGCCTCTTTTGGGGCGTGTCCTTCTTCTTCACAAAAAACACAGGACTGCCCCCTACAGCCTTCGATTCTCGGATGAATCCCCGCTGCAGATTGTGGTCTATGAATTCCCGGAGCTCCTGCAGCTCCTCCTCGGACATGGAATACAGCTTCACAGGCGGCAGCGTTGTCCCTGGCAAGAGGTCAATAGCGCAATCGTAGGGCCGGTGAGGTGGCAATTGGTCAGCCTCCTTTTCGCAGAAAACCTCCAAAAACCCCTTGTACTTGAGGGGTACTGCTTGCGCCATGCTGAGACGTAGCTGCTGCCCCTCTTCTTGGCCCTCCTCCTCCTGACCGGTCTGGATGCAATGCTGCGCGCAATAGGACGAGCCGAAGGTGAGCTGCCGCTGGTACCACGCCATGGTCGGGCTGTGCCTATCCAGCCAACTCATGCCTAACACTATAGGCGTGTCTGACAGGCGGGTGACGTTGAAACTGATGACTTCTCGGTGATTGCCAATCTGCATCACCATGGGCGGCGTCTGTTGTACCACTTGCCCCCCCAGCAGTTTCCTGCCATCCACTGTGACGACGTTCAATGGCAGCATGGCTGGCAGAAGCTCTATGCGATGCTGCTTGACGAACTGCACCCCCACGAAGTCTGCGTTGCTCCCACTGTCAATTGTGATGGGGACCTCCAGGGTGCGTCCATTAGGTAGCTGGAGGGTTGCAGTGAGCTGCAC